>NW_007579472.1:126113-142432 GCF_000690725.1 Stegastes partitus | reverse complement strand
CACTTCAAACACTGTTTGCCGTCATATTTCTCATTCTAGAAGACATCTTGAAGCAGAAATATGTTGAGAAACATTAAGGTGCGAAAAGTAGAACTTTACTGTTTTTCATGCCTGAAAACAGCGTTTGGAGCGCTGAAAAGGCGATTTTCACATTCAGGGTGTCCTGTGAATTTCTTCACAAATAGTCACTTTAAACACTGTTTGCCGTCGTATTGATCATACTCGAAGACATCCTGAAGCAGAAATATGTTCAGAAACATTAAGGTGCGAAAAATACAACTTTGCTGTTTTTCATGCCTCAAAACAGCGCTTGGAGCGCTGAAAAGGCCACATTTGAAAATCAGGGTGTCCTGTGAATTTCTTCACAAAAAGTCACTTCAAACACTGTTTGCCGTCATATTTATCACAGGAGCAGACATCCTGAAGCAGAAACGTCTTTAGTAACATTAAGGTGCGGAAAGTACAACTTTTCTGTGTTTAATGCCGCAAAACAGCGACTGGAGCGCTGAAAAGGCCACTTTTCACATTCAGGGTGTCCTGTGAATTTCTTCACAAAAACACACTTCAAACACTGTTTGCCGTCATATTTATCATACGAGAAGACATCCTGAAGCAGAAATATGTAGAGAAACATTCAGATGCGAAAAGTACAACTCTGCT
The DNA here is from genome assembly GCF_000690725.1 of Stegastes partitus. Lineage (NCBI taxonomy): Eukaryota > Metazoa > Chordata > Actinopteri > Pomacentridae > Stegastes > Stegastes partitus. The sequence continues at coordinate 141,772 of NW_007579472.1, read as the reverse complement.
GTTTTTCTGCCTCAAAACAGCGTTTGGAGCGTTGAAAAGGCCACTTTTCACATTCAGGGTGTCCTGTGAATTTCTTCACAAAAGGTCACTTCAAACACTGTTTTCCATCGTATTTATCATACTAGAACACATCCTGAAGCAGAAATATGTTTGTAAACATTAAGGAACATCAAGCTCTGCAGAAGCCTGATAACGATCCTGATCATGTGAATCAGGCGTGTTGGACGTCGGAAACATCTAAATCATGCTGACAGGGGTTCTCGAGGACCAGGATTGGGCACCCCTGGTTTAGATACACGCCTTCTGGACAACACACACACACTTGGTATATGATCCAAGCAGTTTCTGTTGACATTTCAGTGAACTTCCACATGAACAGTGGTTAGCCTGTTCATGTCACAGTAACTGGCCAAATAAACTCGGTAGCATACAAGTCCAACCTCTGACTGTACTGTACAGGGCAGTCCCAGTCCAAGAAGATATCTGTTAGCTGAAACCAAAAAAATTCAATTCAGCTGGACATGAGATTGGTCTCTGTCCCTCTGAATCCAGGACTGCCTCACTTTACCTGTGATCTAAGTAAATTCTACATCTGAGAACTGAAGATTTCTCTAGCTTGTTCTTGGGCTTCCAACTCAAAGAATCGGGTCTAACATTACAGTGTTCATTTGATCACTATTCCTAAGCTTTAACTAAAGACAATAGTGTCTAACTGTAATGCAGTTTTTAAAAGCTACGAAAACACTGCACTGGAGTTAAGTGAATGGTCTCAGTTTTATCTGTTGTGGAACCGGCTTTATTTTATCAAGAATGACTCCCAGTCTCCTAAAGTTTTGAAGAGGTTTACTCCAGCATGATAACATTCAAAATCCCCACTGCCAAAAATCTCACAAGAGCTCCTAAAGACGAAAAAGAACTGACTAGAGTCCAATAAACAACTTTCGGGGTGTTTAAAGGGAAAAATGCAATGCAGTCCATCCTGCAGAGAGCAACTGAAAAGAACAATGGTGGAACATCTTTCCAGAAATTTGTGCAGCACTGGTGTCGTCCACGCCAAGGAAGATCAAGCCTTGCATCAAAAAGAAGAGTTGACATACAAAACACTAAAAAGAAATACAGTATGCATCTCACAGATGAAAGATGTACAATTTTTTTTTCATACTGTGTTTTTAATATAGCACATTCAAACTGCCAGTTTTCAATTTCAAATGAGAGCAAATATGTTCAATTAGAAGTAATACAATATCTGATGGTTCAGTGACTAAAATTTATTGTTATTATAATTGCAAAGCTGTATCTTAATGCGAATATTTGTATAGATGCCAAGAAAAAACATTTTTCTCAGTGTCTACATCCCATTTTCTCTGCATCTACATTTTAAAATCAGACATAAAATCTATCTATGGATGCACAGTGTGTAGTAACTTAAATTTATCTTCCTGTACCTTTGTGAGACTGTAATTAGGAAAAGAGGGGATTTGAGCTAAGTAAGCTACAGTACTTACATTATTCACCATTTTACTGAGTATGTTAACATGCAAACAGGTGCTCATTAGTCCTGAACACAAAGTATTGCTTTGATCTCATGGGAATGTCGTTAATTTCATATTGAGCACTTCTTGGTATATAAAATGAAAAACATGCTTTTCAATTTATGCATTTTATGTGTCATTTCTGGCTAAATGAGGAGAGACCCCTAAAACTAAGGGGAGCATTTCAATTTTTCATCTGAGAGTGCTTTCCAGCCTTTTCAGCAGAGAAATTAGGCAATCTTCAAAGTGTCAGGGGCCAAAGTATATCAAGGATTTCTCCTAAATGGTGCTTAATGTCTACTCATTGTAACTGAGAAACTCTTGTATGAAAAGTAAGGATGAAATGGTAAGCTTAGTAAATTTTCATCTGCAATGGAATTGTAAATCTTAAATATAAGTAGGGGCTGCAAGGTGGCGCAGTTGGTAGCACTGTTGCCTCGCAGCAAGAAGGTTGCCGGTTCGTGTCCCGGTGGGGGCACCGGAATCTTTCTGCGTGGAGTTTGCATATTCTCCCCGTGCAGCGTGGGTTCTCTCCGGGTTATCTGGCTTCCTCCCACACAGTCCAAAAACATGTTGAGGTTAATTGGTGATTCTAAATTGTCCGTAGGTGTGACTGTGAGTGTGCTTGGTTGTCTGTCTCTAAGTGTGGCCCTGCGATGGACTGGCGACCTGTCCAGGGTGTCCCCTGCCTTCGCCCTAAGTCGGCTGGGATAGGCTCCAGCCCCCCCGCGACCCTAGTGAGGATTAAGCGGTGTATAGAAAATGGATGGATGGAAATATAAGTAGGAGGTTTTCCACTCACATATGGACTTCCTTTAACTCCTATCAGACTCTGTCCCTTCATTTTGCACTGCAGTGCTTTGTAAAGTACTCCCTTAAATGTGACCCACCCTGCCAGTCTCAATTCTCTTCTAATCAGGGAATGTCCAGCAGCTGTGATGACTTTCACAGCTCAAGTGCTGCTGTGTTTCCAGTGTAACAAGTTGTGTTCCCTCTCTATGGAGCTTCATCTGTTTCTGAAGTGAAGACACTTAATGCTGTCACATTGGTCATTTCTGGGGTGGAGCGAAGCTATTGACTGAATGTAGGCATAATGGCAAAGTACACTTTGGAAGTGACTACAGGGAACATGATGCATGCAGGCACATTTAACAATTAGCACGTCACCCTGATCGGTACTGAGAGGCAGTCTGAACACAGTCTGCAAATTAGACTGGATGAAAGTAGAAAGGTAAGTTTAACATGGAAATCTTGGTTTCATATATTTATACACAACCTTAAGTTAAGGTTCTTTTAAATTAACATACTTGGCCATATTCTACGCATTCAGTAGAGTAGAAACATGGCTTTGGAAGAAGTGTAATTTGATGACAGTTTGAATGTCAAATCAGTCTACGCTGTGGTGAGGCATTTGCAGAAAGTGATGATTTCTGATTGTCATCCTTTCCAACCGCAGTTGGGAATGTACTCCATGACTACGCTTTTTTCTTTGGGATGTCTTCTTCTGCTCAAGTTGGAAAAAGATCCTTCCCACCAGTAAAGGACTGGTTTTGCTCCAAGGTTGCAGTGACGACGCCCGAAGGGGATGAAATTCTTTTCCCTTGTCATAAACGGTTGTCCACAGGTGAAGCTGTGTTGCTGAGAGGGCGAAGAGGTTTGTCAACTAAATTAAATGCTAAGAATTTGTTTTAGATTGTTTTTTGATCATGCTTGTGTGTACTATAATCTTAATCATCTTAATTTTTGGTTTAAAATCTACCCCTGGGCTGCAATCCACACAGCTACCAAAGCTTTTGAAGATCTAGATTCTCAACTGGTGGATCAACGGAGAAAAGAGCTGATCAAACAAAAGTTAACCTACAAGTGAGTGTTTCATCACTATCCATTTGCAAGATTCCCTTCTACAAATTGACTGACTGGGGCCCTTATTCATAACTTTCAGAGAACTTTATGTCTTGTTTTCTTCTGCAGATTTAAGAAATATGCACAAGGACTGGCGTACGTCCTAAATATCAATGATCCCAAACTTATTCCTGAGGAAATCCGTTTCTCATATTCAAAAGCCTTTCAATTTAGATACGTACTTGAAAAAGCGTAAGTGCCACACCCTGGGCAATAGAAACCAAATAAGTGGCACAATAAACAAATTTAAATACTCCCTTTTTTGCCTCTATATCCAGAGCTGCTGAGCTCAAACTGAACGGTCTGAAAAATACTACTGAGCAATGGGAAAGCTTTGCGGCTATGAAGGGAGTCTCCTGGTTCAAAAAGTCACCTTTCTCAGGTTGGATTTTAGTGTAAAAGCAGTTTGTGTTCAACTTCTGTAAAGATAAATAACTTATTGTATTACAGAGTATGTGTCAAAGCACTGGAAGAACGATGACTTATTTGGATACCAGTGTCTCAATGAAGTTAACCCCACCGTGATCCAACGCTGCTCTGAGCTCCCCTCCAACTTCCCTCTCACAGAGGACATGGTGAGGCCTTTTCTTGCCAATGGAAGCTCTTTAAGTGTGGAAATAAAGGTGAGAAGAGTGCATTTCTTGCAATTTTAGATGGTATTCATATCTCACCTCTCATCCTTTACATTCTCCAGATGGGCAATATATTCATTAGTGATTACAAGATCATGGAAGGTCTGCCTACGAGAGTTATCGACGGTAAACCGGTACCGGTGACCGCTCTGTCTGCTCTACCTAAATCCAGAGAAGAAACTACGACCCATTGCAATCCAGGTTTTTCTTCCATCTAGTAAATTGCTCTTAACATTTTAATTTTTTCTTTTTTTAAAAATCAACTACAATTAAAGATTTTTATCCTCTCTCAGCACAGTCAGCAACCCTCTGAGGAAAACCCGATTTTCCTGCCAAGCAATTCGAAGTCTGACTGGTTGCTGGCCAAGGTATTTGTGAGAAACGCAGACGCCCTCTGTCACCAGCTGGTCGTTCATTTACAGAACACGCATCTACTTTCAGAAGTTTTCCCGATGGCAACACTTCGCAACCTCCCACAGATTCATCCCCTGCACAAGGTTGGCTGATCAGAGCGCAGTGTTACAAAGATTGAGGACTTGGATCATGACCTTTGACTGTTGTCTTCTTTGCAGATGCTGATCCCCCATCTTCCACATACCCTTCATATAAACATCTTTGGCCGTGCTCAACTTTACGGCCCTGGTAGAATTCTTGATAATGTAAGTCTTTCACACTTTATTTGATATTTCAGGAATTGTAGTCCTCTTTCTTTACATTTACTTTCTTTTTTGTTTTTACCACCAGTGTTCACTTCGGACAGATGGACTGATAGAACTGATGAGAAGGGGGCTTTCCCAAACAACAGATGCCTCCTTCTGCATACCAGAAAAAATTGCAGCAAGAGGACTAGAGTCCATCCCCAACTTTTATTACAGAGATGATGCGCTGAGACTGTGGCGCATCATCAGCAGGTAAACATCTGCTGTGATGAACTGAGGATTAAAAAAATGGGACATTTACATGGATGCAGAAACAAATGCAAAATATTTCCTAATCTTACCCTGAGAAAAGCAGTACAATTATATTTAAGTGAAGTAATGCAACACTTGCGGCATGCAATGTTGTCATTGGCTACAACAAATCATAATTTATCTTAGAAATATATTTAACATTCTGTGACCGGTACCCTTATTGTTGTCCACAGCTTCATCAAGGCGATGGTGGCATTTTATTATCAGTCTGACCACGAAGTGTCTGCAGATTATGAGCTTCAGGAATGGATCAATGAGATCTACTACTATGGATTTCTGGGAAACAGTGACTCGAGTATCTTGCAATTGGTCTAGTTATACTCTCTCACAACAACAATGAGGCCTTGTCTGTAAAGTACATATTATTCCTCACCTGTTCCCATATTCTGTGTTTTATAGCCATAAAATTACATTTTAATTCTTTGATGATGATGGAATAGCACAGACAAATGCGATACAAAAGAATTGTTTTCCCACAAATTATGTCTACTTTACATGACTGCTTGCAAGCAATTCAATCTACAGAATTTCATTTGTGAAGCTTTCTGAAGCTTTTCTGTCTCGATCAGAGTTGCAAAAATACAACAATGTTCCTTACACTTCACAAAAATGTGTTAGACAGTCGTATTCTTCCCAACAGGATTCCCTTCAAACTTTCAAACTGTGGAGGAACTTATCAAGTTTGTGACTATGGTGATCTTCACATCATCGTATCAACATGCTGCAGTGAATAGTGGGCAGGTATGTATATTTCAATTCTTGCAGCAAATAGGAGTAATGCAGTGACTGCACATTGTGCTTAATGCTATATTGTATTAATCATTCCTATTGGTTTGCTTTATTGAAAACTGGGGAGTTTCCAAAGCTTATTATAAATGTTCCCAAATTGTAAGTTTTGCATTTTTTGTTGTCAGTGGCAATTATAATCAATTTAGTTTTGATATTAATAATACTAATACTAATAATACTCACAACAGTGGAAAACAAGCATTTATAGCTTTGTTATCCAATGCTGCAAAAACTGTATAGACAAGTATCTTCATTCTGTAGCTGACAATACTACTAAACTCTATTCCAAAGTAAAGATTCACTCCTTTATGTGTTGTTTTTTTTCTCTAGTATGTGTGTTCGACTTATATGAACCAGGATAGGTGAGTCTTGCAAAAGATTTCTTAGACGTGTGTGGTTGGGTGAGTTGTGTTCATTCAAATCATTTTTGAGAGTAGCTGAGAGTTATTTCTCTCAGCTACTGTTACCTACATCACGCATATGCCATGATGACTTTCATGCACTTCCCTCTCCATTAACACTCCCATTATTGAGTGTTCACACATGAGCAGTGCACCATGCATTAACAGTTCACTGCTTGAAAAGAACTTAAAATAGTTTTGTCTATTCCTCAGCACATGTGCTCAATTTAGGGCTGTCACGTCTGTAAGTTCAAATACTCTTTAAAGCAACTTGCAATCCAGGTTCTAGTAGAGTGTGCTCCATAACGGAAACAAAAATCATAAAAGCTTTTGCACTGTGAGAGATGCTTAGGAATTCTTTTATCTTTTCCCTAACAACATGGCTGATTCTCATCTTGTGTTTACAAAGGATGTATCATGATTTCTGTGCTCTCAGATTAGTATTCCTGGCTACAACTTCACCATGAAAACACAAGAACAATCCAAGCAACTCCATGAAAAGATTATTGAAAAGCATAAATCGGGGGATGTATATAAGAAAATCTTCAAGTCAGCGAACACTGCAAACCTTAAAGTACAATTAAATCCATCATTAAGAATTGGAAGGAATAAATCACTTGCAAAAAATCTGCTTAGAACACACTGCTCCTAAAAAATGAGCGACCATGCAAGAAAGGGAATAGAGAAGGAGGCCAAGACAAAGTCAGCTATGACTCCTCTGAAGGAGTTACAAGCTTCAGCAGCTAAAATAGGACAAAGTGTATATAGGACAACTGTTGCCTGATCTTCACCAGGCAAAGCTTTGTAGGAAATTGGCAAAGAGAAAGCCACTGCTGATGATAGATGATTATTTTTTATGGGCACTGTGAACTGAGCACATTGCACCACTGTTGCATAAGGCAAAATCGAGTTTTAAAAACTGGTGTGAGAAAAATATATTTAAGTTACTTTAACTTCTTTACAAGGGATTGGTCATTTTTCATCATGTCACACTTGATTTGGTGAGTGGACTGTGTTAATTAGTATTTAGAGTACTTCTGGCGGTTAGTGAAGGCTGAACAACTGACTCTTCACTAGAGAGCCCCTCGACCGAAGTCAAGGCTCCCTTGACTGACAAAATGTGTTGAATAATTTTTGCAAATGACCTAAGCTGCCCATTATTAAAGCAGTTCCTCTAACCTTTCCATGAAAAAACAAGCAGGGGACCCCTTAAGAGACGTAGCCCTAGACAGAGCAATGTACAGTAAATGGAGAGGCGGCAACGGCATAGAATAAGTCAGTGTTACAGTATCTTATCATGAGGAGCTAGTATCCAACACTGTGAATGTATTGCAAACACACACAGCACGAAGAGGGAGGATTATTGGAAAGTTTGTTCGATGATATTTGTACAAAAACTTGTGGGTGCTGGCACATTGGAAACACATTCATCTTTCAGTGTTAGCACAGTGCACTGATGTACTGACCTTAAACAAGTATTTTCTGTCCAAACACACTTTTCCCTTAAGCATTTTCACTGATTTCACACCACTTTACACCTGCTAATGTGCACAAATTGGGCTTCCACTCCAAAGTTATCTTACATTAGTGCTATTCTAGCTGTCAGCTCTATTGCTGCCCTCTAATTTAAGTTAGCTTGAAGTAAATTATACACTTCATAACCTGTACTCACAAGACAAGACAGTATAAATCCACAACTGCTGCGATGAACACAATGTGAGTTTGAGTACTGTTTGGTGTTACATTTTATTTAAAATGGAGATGTTTAAAAAAAAAACAAAAAAAAAAACTTCCTGACAGTGAAAGGAGAGATACAGAGAATGAAAATTCAAGATTAAAGCACAACACATGGTGGTAAACCAAAAACTGAGTGGCTAGTGTACATGTAGTGAAGTGTATATGTAAGTGCAAATGCTCTGAACAGCAAAGCCCTGGTTTGATTCCCGGCTGGGGATTGCCTGCTCTGTACTCTCTTTCCCTATTGCCACTGTAAAATATAGTCAAAAAATGGCCAAATAACAATATTGAATATGTGGATTGGATGAGAATTCTGATCTGATCTCAATTCTTGGTGCGATCTGGGCCTTGAAATACACATTGTGAAAATGGAACAGAAACGGATTTAGAACCAGATAAAGCTTAGGCTGATGCGCACGTAGGCTACAAACTCTAAAAGAACATATACTATCTCTTAAGGTGTACAATTTTCAATAATCTTTGAACAAGTAAGACTAAAACTTGTGATGAAATTAGTGACATATCTTCTTACACAGAGACTAACAATATACAGCAACTATATTAGGAGATTTTGCAGTGGTCATGTTTGTAGACAAAAATCATCACATAGTTTCATAAAATGTGGATTATTGATCTACAGTCCAAACCGTTCACAGACTGTATTTGCCGTATTTGGGATGTTTAAACAAAGCCCTCATTAGTCAGTCTTTATGTTTGCTCCAAATCAATACACAGAGTCATCTCTTAAGTCAAAGCAAAGTTTTACTTGCAGCAAAAAGCAACGTGTACAGCACAGTCTGAACAAGTGACTAACTAAAAGCATGAAGCATTGGTTCTTATATACAGTAAACAGAAGACAACCTTCCGCAAATGTGTGCGTGTAGGCATGGGGATTTCACTATCCGCTAAGGACGTCTTGTCCTTATCTCACACTAACAAGCTGAAAAAGAGGCAATGAACATTTACAGCATTCTCATACTTTTCACAAAGATCATTGGATCATAACAGAATTATTCTGACAATGTTAAACTGAGGGCTGCAAGGTGGCGCAGTTGGTAGCATTGTCGCCTCGCAGCAAGAAGGTTGCCGGTTCGCGTCCCGGTGGGGGCACCGGAATCTTTCTGCGTGGAGTTTGCATGTTCTCCCCGTGCAGCGTGGGTTCTTTCCGGGTTCTCCGGCTTCCTCCCACACAGTCCAAAAACATGTTGAGGTTAATTGGTGATTCTAAATTGTCCGTAGGTGTGAATGTGAGTGTGCTTGGTTGTCTGTCTCTAAGTGTGGCCCTGTGATGGACTGGTGACCTGTCCAGGGTGTCCCCTGCCTTCGCCCTAAGTCGGCTGGGACCCTAATGAGGTCGCCCCCCCCGTGACCCTAATGAGGATCAAGCGGTGTACAGAAAATGGATGGATGGATGTTAAACTGATTGGCTTACTTAGCTAACATGAGTTTATTGCAAATACTAAGTAAAGCAAGAGTTGTGGTAAAATGAAGTAGCTTGAAGATAATGATGTTTTATTAAAGGCTTTATTCAAACATGACATCAAATTATGTTTGTGTAGCATCTGACTAAGCATTTGATGTTAATGCCTGTAAACGTCAATAGCAAAGCCAAAAGTCAGCATGGGTCAAAATCCCAAAACGAGTTGGTTTATTAAAATTAGGGTCTGCTAACATCAGTTTTAAAAAGGAGGTTAAAAGTCAAAGGGTTTTGCTTTAGGGGACCAATCTGCATTGGGATTAGCAGATAACTATGTACAAAATAAATCTATCTTGTCAACAGAAAAACACCCAAACTGTCACAACAACTGTTAAATCCATCCATCCATTATCTGTATACCACTTAATCCTCACTGGGGTCGCGGGTGGGGGGGCAGTCTATCGCAGGGCTACACTTAGAGACAGACAACCAAGCACACTCACATTCACATCTACGGACAATTAGAACCACCAATTAACCTCAACATGTTTTTGGACTGTGGGAACTTGGCAGCTTAACTCAAATGTACAAAGCACAAGAAATAAAGCAACATAAAACCAATGATGCAAAGCAAATGATGGCTAGCACTTGGCCTGTGAATGTAATGCAACAATGTTAGCCTCAGTCTAATAACAGCAAACACAGCTTCACATTAAAGAGATGTTGTCAGAACTTGCTACTGCCGCTTGTAACTGGCAGGAAATAGGGAGGAAATGAGGTGGTAAAGCAGAGACACCTGTTAGCTGAGCTGCGGCTAACAAAGGAAGCATGGAGAAGAGTAGAGAGTTTAGTGAGAGCTGGAAGATTTCAAGAAGACCAGTCCAACTTCTAGTCATCTTTGCTACAAACTATGATGTATGAAAGTAAATAGAGTGGCTTTGGAGGCCAACTACAAAACCAGCTGGATATGTAAAAGATTCCTGATCCACGAGAAACTGTTGACTATCAGCTGATCCCAGGAGCAAGCTCTTCAGTCTGATCAAACAGCTGTGAATGGACATCTGTGCACATATTAGACCCTGGTTGAGATCTTCTTTTCTTTTGAGTGTATTATCCTTCATATTAGATTCTCCTACTCTTATTACCCCCTAACCAACACTCCCATACCTCACATAAACTCACCCACTCGCCTCAAAACTGAACTGAAGTGCACTGAAATAAATTTAACAAACTAAAGTGACCTGAAATGCAATGTAATGAATGGAAATGATCCTTTCATGAACATGAACTTCTGTTTATTTAATGAGCTTTGTCTATGAGGTGTTTCTGTATTTGATTTTGATTCCATTTTCCCATTTGGGAAGGTAATCTGAACATATGCCTTTGTCATTATTGGCTTTGGCTCATTTCAAATAGCAGAGATAATTGACTGATCCCACTATATATAGTCTCGCAGATGTTCGGTATATTGCAAATAAATAATCACGCATTACACTGCCACCCCGTTCTTATACACTAGCAACATGTTAATGGATTCAAAATGGGTAGTCTTTCATAGCAATGTTACATTTACAGAAATTGTACATTTCATTTCAAAGACATGAAACAAGCCTTAATAGATAACATTAAGTGTGCAAGACCCAAAGCGTTGTTATTGTTGAAAACGCAACACTAGAAATCTTGTTTAATTGGTATATATTAGAACATTGGCAGATGGAATAACTGATTCACTCTACAAGGGCCTCGTACACAATGGGAAAGGTGTTGAATTTCTAAAGGAACCCTTTCTTTTTTTTTGAGCAATGAAAGAGACAATGTGGTTGCACAATAAAAATGAACTCTTGGGCTATTGAGAATGATACTTTGAGACTAGTCTCAATTTAAACAGAACCCAACCAAAACTGAGTGAACTGAGAAGTCCTTCAACAAACATGTTTTCAAAGATGGTTTCAGGATGAGCTTTTTTTTTTTTTTTTTAAAGCTGAATGTGCATTTATTTAAAATACAACCTTCAGTGCCATTGCACTGTGGAGAGTTCAAAGTAAGTGTACACTGTGATCATTCAAAATAAGCCACGGACTTTAAAGAAAATCCACATATGCCACCCAAGGAAGGGCTTCTTAAACTGAAACAAGCAGCCAAGACTATGGTTTTTAAGTACAACTTGATGTGAAAGAGAATTCTTTGTCATGAACGCTATTTTCTCACCATTTGACATTCACACACGAAAGGTAGAGAATGTAATCCATCCAATGTTTAGCAACACAGTGACCTGATCATCAGAGTTGTGCTTATTTTAAAAGTTAGTTTAATTACTGTCTGCCACAATATGTACACAACTACATTGCTACCTGCTTGTCTATAAAATCAACTAGAGGTACATGTGGTCTGTGTGACAGTGGGGATTTCAATGTGTCGTTTCTTTTTGAGGCCCAATTATCATCAACTAACCTTTGCTGTTGCGGCTCTACTTTACCAAATAGTGCACAATAGACTGTCGAGGTTTGTGGAGTGTTAAGAGTGACCAGGATCTTATATTTGAGGCCACAGGCAGGTTACTCTTGAAAGCACTAACTTCATCAAATATGTAAGTGTCTCTTATTATTTGCACATACTGAAGGAATATATAGTCTTATAATCCAAAATTTATGAGCTTTCCAGTCACTTTTGTTTTACTTCAGAAAATATATTTAAAACAAAGTTCCACATGACCCTGAGCTCCCTGCAGTCCTGCCCTCCTCTCAGCTCTGATTGATGATGTATCTGACTGCAGTGACTGATGTTCAGCTGAGAGTACATTTATTGTCCATTATGTCTGAGAGGCAGTTTGTATCCGGCGCGCACAGACGGAAACAACCGAGCATGAGATGTTCCACCATTTCATCAGCAGGTGGCGATGCACCTCCACCGCTTCATGCATCCGCTCAGGACTTTCCACTCACAGCTTGATTTACCAGAGAGCTTGCATGCCACATATAAGCACCCCTACACCTCCTGTTATTAGGTTCTGCATTCTTTTAAGATGACTTATTCAAACATTTAACATTCAGTTGTATTTTTTAGTTACACATTTTTTATTTTGAAATTGTAAACATGTGGCATATTGAAATGGTAAACTGTTATAAACATGATGTTGCCACACACGCTAACCCTCATATAAAGATGAAAGTGCAGTCGGTGCTATGGTTTTGAAGCATAACTTTGTCTTGCAAATGCTGCCAAACACAGAAGGACATTTTCTTTTTCTGTCTATTTGTTTCTGTTTGATAGCAGATTAAACAAAACAACATGGGGTGTGTTGGTTAATGAGCTTTTCAGGTGTTTGCTGGTGTACTTGTGAGGGCAAGCTATCTATCTATCTATCTATCTATCTACTGAAAATGCAAAAGACAATGGACAAATATGTCAGAAAATGTGTTTTGGATTTGCTGTGTTACCTGGTTGCTTCTTACTGTTTAATGAGATGGAGTTACAGGTGTGTCTGCTGGCTGCCCACAAGGGTCCATAACATGAATGCACTTTCCCGCTTTCTAACTGCTAACTTTTGCAGTCGTGTTGATGAATTCTGCAGCATAAAATTGTAAAAAGTTGTCTGGCAACTGTCTGGTTTAGCTAGCTAACCTAGCATGTTGAATGCTAACACAGGCTGGGAGCTGGGTTAATGCTAATTACAGCGAACAAGTCTCTCTTTCATTTAGACCAGGGCTGTGTCCGAAATCACCCACTCACTCCCTACTCCCTACTCCCTATATAATGATCACTATATAGTGCACTACATAGTGCACTATATAGGGAGCACCTCGGCAAAGTATCATTTTGGACACTACTCGAGCTGTTAATTACGTCGCTCGCTAGCCGCGATTTGTGCTGCAACAGCGTAGTACAAACACATCAAATTAACAATTTATTGCGTAGCTAAGAAATCAAATTAAATCAAGTTTATTGTCATTTTGCTGTACATACCAGATGAGAGAGCGTTTCTTCAGGATCCAGTAACTAAAAGCAATTTAAATAAAGTGGTGTTGTATGTCCAAATCACAATCGAGCGCCACAATTTTAGCGACGTTCACTGTCCGGTTGGGCTGGACCCGAATAGCCGAATAGCCGACTATTCGTTCGGAGTGCCGGTGTCAGAATACCAGTTCTGATCTCCGACTATTCGGCCTGCTGCCAGCGATGCCATGGAAAAAAACTTTCCAGGTCCAACATTGCAGGCCCACCAAGCGATGATCTTTCCGCTTTCAATGAACACAAAGTTGTTCAAAGACTATATGCCACTCAGCGAGTGCTTGGTCATGTTTTGGGACATTTTGTCAACCTTGCACACCGCTGAGGAGCAGCCTTTGATGCCTCCATGTGAGTCAAAAGCAGCTTTCATGTCTCTGGCCATCTTGACGTCATTGCCGACATTAATGTAGCGCCTAATGTAACTTTTCAGGGCAGTGGCTCGTCCGTCACGTATGTCTTTCCCAGCATGGGTTTCAGTGAAGTCATAATGAGCTATGAAGACACCAACATGCTGTGCAAAGCTTGGAAGACTGAGAAGAAGAAATGCGCAGAGATAATAGCCTGCGTTGTCAGATCTCAGCAAGGCTTCATTCAGTTTTGATTCTTGTCACTTCATGGTGCTTAGTGAATCTTCGATGATGGAGGCAACGTTGACCAGTTTTGATTGAATTCATCAAATAAGTGGATATATGTACGTGTCTGAAAATTATAATAATAAAGCATTGTTAGCATGAATAATGCGCCAAGGGACCCAGTCACAGGGCTAATGGAGGGCTAACATGCACATTTTGACTCAGAATAGAAATAATATCCAGGATTTTTTTCCCTTGTGGCTGTTAATTTAGATTTAAAATGTACGCCATTCCATGAACTTTTGCGCACGCTTATGTGCATAACCAACGTTTTATCCTTATACAAGTGAAAATCAATGAAATTTTGAAATTAGCACTCTGAAGAATATAGGCTTTCACATCTTTCTTGGCTTTCTTATCAGTTATCCAAATTTGTAGTTGGTTAGCGCAACAAAGAGCGGGCTCACGAGAAACTAGTTTACAGTGGGCAGCAAGCGATAAAGACAGAAGAGAAGGCACATGATTCCTACCTCAATCGTTCCATCTCCTGCTTTAGTGATGGCCACCGATAGATGCCAGGACTTCTCCTTCTTTCCAAACCAGTCATGCTGCGTTTCCCAAAAACTGGTTGGAATGAACTTCATGGCCCAGTCCACTATGAGCAGCATGTGCAATGGTTTCAGGTTATCAATAATTGTACTCTTGGCCTCGTCCTGGTGAACTGAACAGAGAACGTGTGACTTCCAATCCGCTATGCTCGACGCAGCGCAGCTTGAATCAGGCTGTAACTCCTCTGGTTTATCAGGACCGAAAATGGATTATTTTACAGCCAAACGCTTTTCTCCTTTTTAGGCATATTAAGCAACCAGAATTGAGTCGTGAGCGAATCAATTTATTTTCAGTAGAACAAAGTCTTTTTGATAAAGTTATCTGTATCAAGATGCGATGTCAGGCGTGCAAATTTCAAGCAAATGTATTATTCCGTTATTAGACGAACAAAAGCCATTTTTTAATTATAAAATCATTCTTACATTAAAATACAGACAAAGTAAGCATTTTGATAGTGTTCTATGACCCCTGGTTTGACTTAGCGAAGAGTGAGTCCCGTCACATAGTTCACTTATACAATAACAGAGGTCATTTTTAAGCTGCTGATTCTTATTTTTATGGCTAAGGAAAAACAAAAGCTTTCAAACTGGTTCTATTTCATGAAAGTTTATGGTGTGAAACCATTTTGCAGCATTTTCTGTCTGTTGCTATGCCATTATTACCGAATTGATGCGTTATAATGAAAAAAAAAAATGTAGGCAGGTACCCTGTGGTGGGCAAAGTATTTGTTTTTATTTAAGCAATTAAATATAATTGGTTCTGTGAGGATCCTAGACTTTGTTCACTGGGTTTTTGGGTTTTTGTCTCTCGGTGTTTTGGTGTGTGTGTCTCTGTTCACTGCAGGCTGGGCGGAGCCAATCAGGGAGATCGCTGTCAGCTGTGGCTGATCAGCTATGCCCAGCTTAAATACTGGCGTCTCACAGAAGACCGACGCCAGAGGATTGTGATACCTACCACGGGGTATAGTCAGGCCACGAGCTACTGCGCCGCGCTGAGCATTTCCAGCATTTCTGTCGTTCTCGAGTTTATGGGATGTGTTTCTCTGCCTGTCTCCAGTTCTCCTCCTCGGCTCCAGCACTCGGCACACCT
>NW_007579472.1:123823-126001 GCF_000690725.1 Stegastes partitus | reverse complement strand
TCGCACCACCCTCAGCATCCCCCACGACCGGCACCCCTTCACCGGACTATGTTTCTGCCTCCTGGTGCCCATCACTCCACCACCTTCCCTTAATAAATCCTGTTTCCTTTAACCCTTCACCCCGTCTCCCTTTTCGTTTGGGTCCACCCGCACTATCACGAGCACGAGTCGTCACAGGTTCTACTTCATTAAAGTGTATGGTGTGTAACCATTTTGTGGCATTTTCTGTCTGTTGCTGTGCTATAATTAGAGAGT
Organism: Stegastes partitus; assembly: GCF_000690725.1. Classification (NCBI taxonomy): domain Eukaryota; kingdom Metazoa; phylum Chordata; class Actinopteri; family Pomacentridae; genus Stegastes; species Stegastes partitus. The sequence goes on along the minus strand of NW_007579472.1, from coordinate 125,746 downwards.
CAATGCGTTATAATGAAAAAAACTGAAGCGGGTAACCTGCGGTGGGAGACAAGTTTGCAGTCCTCCTGTAAAATAATTTAGTGAGTGCCCAAAGATTTTTTTGCAGATAATGTTAGTATGAAGTCCCACCTTTTAGACGGTATGCTCAACTTTTTGAAGCATGCTCGGGCACTGGAGATATTTTGGCCTAAACTTCGGGTATTTTAACAGTTTTCACTGTTGGGTGAGAGAGGCGGTCTTGGCTGACATGATTTGTGTGATGGAACTTGTCGTAGGAGAACGAAACGTTGACAATAGATTGTCCTTGGGTAGGATAACATTCACTGAAAATATGAAAAGATTTGGTTGAATTCTTACAGCAGTAGAGCTTTATACTTCTGACCAAATTTTTAGGCGATTTTTGGTCATTTTTGCAAAAAAACCAAGGAAGGGTGGTGAAATCCCCCCAGTTTGACCAAATTTCCTTGAACTTAGACTGAAGTAGTTTTGGGTGGACCCCTTTAAACTGGCTAAGTGTCATTGAAATGTGAGATGGCTTGTGCCACCCCCGCCTGGTCCTATCGTGGATGCACTCTTAAAGGTTGTCCGCCTGGCTGAGCATCTGCACCAGCGGCACTCGGTTCGGGAGGGGGAGATGGTGCCGACAGATACGCATGCTGAGGACACTGCTGCTGATGATGTCAGACTCTGACGAAATTCCAAGTGCCAAGCGGGAAATGGAGCTGTAGTTGGCGGACTCTACTAGAGTCCAGTGTGGCCCTCTTGGATGGTGGAAACAAAACTGTGACCACTATCCTACACTGGAATTAGCAGCCAAGTACTGCCTGTGCGTTCCAGCCACGTCCATGACATCGGAGCGCATTTTCTCCAAGGCTGGCTACATAGTGAAAAAAAAGCCAGGAGTTCGCTTCTGCCAGAAAAAGTGGACAAACTCATATTCCTTGCACACAATATGAAGAGACTGTAGATCTCTATAAATGTCAGTTGTAGTACATATAAATATGTACTGCTGTTCACTACGTTTTTGTTTTCACTTAGATATTTAAAAAAATGTACATAGTACTAGTGTTTGTGACATTTGTCATTAAGTAATTTTGTTTTGAATTTGTAATAGAGTTTTTGAAACTGCGTGAATAAATAAACAAAAGAGTAATGTAAAGAAAGAAAGAAGCAACGTGTTTTATTGATATTACACATATAATAATATCACCGCCCGCACAGCACTCTCTCTTTCCCGCCGCCGCCGCTACACAGCAGACGCACAGCGCAACGCCACGTCGCCGATGCCCGGCGGACGCACAGCGCACTGCCCCGCCGTCGCCACGGTTGGCTGTATCGCGAACGCCTATCACCGCTGATGTGATGTGACGTCACAAATCCCCGCCCCCCTCCCAGTAGCCGAATGTTGGGATATTCGCTGCCAATTCTGACCGAATATCCGGAGACCGGGAATTGCCATTAGGACTAGCCCTACTGTCCGGAAAAAATAAAATTTAACATGAACAAAATTTAACAAAATTTAACAAAACAAACAGGAATTTTTCCGCTTTCTCCTTCATGGAGACATTTCCATTTCCTTTCGCAATGCATGATGGTCCATATTGCTCGGTTAGTACAATAATACCTGAATGCAGCCGGTGCTGTCCCCGAAGAAGCAGCAAACCAGGCCCCCTACACAACACGCCCCTGGGCACCTTACACACCATGCCCCCGCCCAATAATACCTGACTGCAGGCGGTGCTATCCCCGAAGCCGCAGCAAATCACGCCCCCTACACACCACGCCCCCCGGCCCCTTACACACCATGCAAGAAGGGTCTGCCTGCAGCCGGCAGTAATACCTGACTGCAGCCGGCGTTGTCTCCAAAGCCGCAGCAAACCACGCCCCCTACACAACACGCCCCCTACACAACAGGACCCCCGG
>NW_007579472.1:112654-121233 GCF_000690725.1 Stegastes partitus | reverse complement strand
CATGCCCCTTGCCCCGCAAAATTTTGACAATTAAAAAAAAATTCAGTATTGATTTATTTTAAGATTGGCCACCTGATCTCTGGATTTGACCATGAAAACTAATAAGAAAAAAATCCTGAGCTGTAGGAATGCGGTATTTCATGATCTGTGATCACTTCTTTTCCAATTCATTTCTATGGGAGCCACGGCTTTTTGGAGCCAGGACTAGCGGCCATAGTGATATTGCAGGTTTTTGACACTTCGGAGTTAGCTTCATTTTTCAGGGCCCGTTGCCGGTTTACTGTCTCTTTTTCAAATTCCTAATGTAGCTGTGTGGATTTTATAGGAAGCAATAGCTGTAGGTGGCTAACAAATGGTTTTATTAGCATATGGATGTAGGATATGAATAGACACAGATGCCAAAGAGACACAAAACTTTCCAACTCAGGTCCCCAGGAAACAGTTAACTGATCAGACCAACCGGAGCCTCAAATGGCAACTTTAACCCAGGTCCCAGGAAGGGGTAAATTAACTGATCAAACCAGCTGGAGCTGGAGCAGCCAACAGATAAGTCCCTTATCTGTTGGCTGCTCCAGCCAACAGATAACTGCTCTCTCAAGGAGAGAAAAACAAAAACATTCACCCACTTTGATTATCAACCCCCAAAGTTCGAAGAGCCTGACCTGGGTTAACCAGCCAAATGGCCGTATGGAAAACAGACATCTGGGTGACTTTTATTGCTCTTCCTTCATGGACCCCCTCTCTCTCCCTCTCAATCTGAGGAATGCAATCATGAATGGACAATATGAAGAAAAGCATATGAGGCTCTTAATGTGCCTTTACTATCTTGTGTTATTAGGGTCCAAGGACCCCGTGCTTGCAAAGCAAGCAGCACCCTATTGTTCCTGTAGTCTTTCTTTCTTTCTTTCTTTCTTCCTTTCTTTCTTTATTCCTATTATTAGGGTCCGAGGACCCCACTTGCAAAGCAAGCAGGGGTCCTTGCCCTATTGTTCCTGTAGTGTTTCTTTCAAACAAATACCTTATTATTTGCTTGACGCATGCAAAACCCTTAATTAGACCCCCTAAACACGCTCAAAAACTCACCAAAATTGGCACGCACCTCCGAATTGGCGAAAAATTTGATAAAATGAAAAAAAAAACCCCAAAAGGCTCTCTAGCGCCACACAAAAATTATTCCATGCATAAAAGTAAAACTCAAAAAGGAATATCATTGGACTTATTGGCTGTCTGGACTTGTTTACTAATGAAACAGTAACTTTTGTGGAAACAATCAACGGTGTTGTTTTGCTGAGAACAAAATATTTAACAATAATAAACCTACAATAAGATCAGAATGGTTTCTCGTATTTTCCTCGGAATACAGTGGCTAAACATTAACAAGCTTGTAGATGTCTTCCAGAGGCCTACTGTAAGACCTAGAAAAGTATTAATCAACAGAATGGTGACATTTCAAAAAGATCAAGCTGGACAATGTCCTTGCACTAAGCCTGGCTTGGTGAGAGCGCATTATTAGGCTTCCGTGACTGAATACCCTCTCCATTGCTGCACTGGTGGCAGGAACAGCGAGCACTCTCTAGCCACAAGATAGAGCCTCGGGAAGACTTTGGCATGCCTCTTCCAGAAACCTAGGCAGTCGGTTATTTCAATGCAACCGCCTGTAAAGCGACATCTCCAAACTAAAATGAATGCTGTTATTGACCCTTATGGAGTGTATATAAAGGTTGACCTTTGGTGCAAAGATAACACTCTCTAGTTTTAGCCACAGCAATCAGAATCATTCCAGGTGCTACCAGTAAAAAGTTGTTCCATTTCAATAATCACAGAAAAAAAACATTTTTTTGATCCTCGCCTAAGTTTTTTCTTGAAAATAAAGGAGCATAAAGCAGCATTAGGTGGTGGGAAATAAAACACACTGTGTACAAATAGAAAAACTTGCATTGCACTCATATTTCAAATTTGAAAACAATATCTGTAAAACTAATAATCTGACACCAGTTTTTGGTGTCACATTATTGGTATGTCCATGTGTGTTATTGAGGGACTTTTGTTTTATCCACATCTATCCAAATTGGACACCACTGAAAATCTCAGGAAAAGTGCAATATCTGTTAAATGCTTGAACCTACAGACATCAGTGAGGGCTCTATTGAAAGCTTATACCCAGTGCAATCCATATCTGGACACAGAGTCACTCTATTAGTTGTAGAAATTCACATTTCATCACAAAAACTAAATAAAATGTATATTTTTCATAAAAAGCTAAAATAAGACCATATTGAAACAAGTGTTATGGGCAGGTTTATATATATATTTACAATTCACACTAGCAACACACACTGCAAACTGTGTACGACACTCACTTGTTTTCTATGAGCCGCTCGTTATAACGGTCTCTGTAAGAAAGCACCAGGGCAGCTGCTGTCTTGACTTGTGCAGCCTCCACGACTTCCCCTGTTATGTATTTTCTCTTTCTGTACGTTTTGCCGTGTTCTTGCGCTCCAAAACTATCCCAAAACAAAGAAGATGGAGGACTGACGCATTATGCACACTTCACGCACCACTTGCCATGAGTCACTACGCGGAGCTTCCACAGCCGACACACACAAACAGTCCTGCCTTCACATAGATCCACGTGTTCTACTGCTCATTGGCTACAAGTTTATAGCATCCTACTGTTGAATCTACAAGGGTGGAACTTGTACATACCAGGTTGACTGTCTGAGACACTCCATTGGCTCCTCAGGGTGTCACTCACCCACCAAAGTCCTCGTATTGAGAGCCGTGTCTCAATACTCAAGTACGCAAGTCCGTACTTGCGTTCCTGCAAGTCCGTACTCGCTAGTCCGTACTCACGAGTACGGTCTAGCGAGTTCGGGAGAATGCATCACCGTTTATGTGCAATTGGGACAGCAGCGTACTCGATGACGTCACCACCTTGGCTCATCTGCTCTGATTATCTTTACCGTGAAAAACAATGAAAGTAGATTAAATACAATAACACAGCTCTGCTGAATTACGTTTATATAAATCTAAATAATATGTACACATGTTAAGGTTTCTAAGGTCGTTATACGATCTTTATTGAAGCCGATAATTTGTTGACAGCAGTGTCTGATCAACAGGTCAGATGTTGGAGGAAAATGTAATTGTGGCCTTAGGAGTTCATATCAGACTATTCATCTTTGGAATACAGTTGAAAAATTTGAATTGCAAAAATACTTAAATAGACAAGAACTATACATAATAAATATAACAATTAATAAACAGGGTAATTTTTAATAAGATTTTATTTTATAACAGGACAAAAGTCTCTTACAAAACATATACTGATGAAAAACGTTGTGCCTCTGCTCCTCCTGATGTTCTTCAGTGGAGCTGGAAACAGAAGGACCAGGATGGAGCTGCTCATGTTCTGGGGAGTCTCCCAGCAGTCAGGAGGACGTTCATTCAGCTGGCCCTCCACTAAAACATTGCTTAAATGTTATTTTTAATGCACAGTCACAGTCATAGGAATAGAACAAGGCTGTACTTCAGGTAATGAAAGCAAGAAAATAATTCAGACGTACTGAGGCAGCGATCGAGTACAACACTAAATAAAAATATAAAGTTCCAATATTAACTTTAACTTCTTTTAAATCGATTGTGAGCAATAAACAAATTACACTGTAAGGACAACGTGGGACCGCAAAACTACATATATCCCTGTTTAACCGCTACGGAACCGTCAGAGCCAGCGGCAGACTTCAGAAAGTCTTGCCGACATCAGGCGGCTCTCGGCGGCTACTGTGAGCGCTGACACAGCTGTCAAAGTGGGACGCTCACATCTCCGAAATTGTCGGAGCAAAATTTTAAGCAGGCTTTATCGTAATAAAATGACCACATATTTGGCATTTATACCACTACTTTCTCGCCTAAAATAATCATAACACTACAGTTTGTGTCACAATAACAATAGTATTTACAACTAGTAACTGTGTTACCGTTGAAAGTTTTCTCCTCGGCTTTTGCTGCTGGGTGGCGCGAAATGCATTCTGGATTACTTGGCTATCTGAAGTCCACACAAGTCTGGTCTGATGCGGACTCAATAATGTGGGCGGAGCGAGAACACATCCGGAAATTTCATCCGTACTTGGTCAGATGCGTACTTAGAATTGAGACAGTACTTGGTCTCAGACTGATGACGTTTCACAAGTCCGCAAGAACGCAAGTATGGACAAGTATGCATATTGAGACACGGCTTAGGTGTCAATCAACAGCTAAGGCTTCCGTCTAGCCGCCTGTAGCACTTTCAACGTGACCTAAAATAGATTCTAGCTGATTTCGCCAGATGAAATGAATGAAACATCCGGAGCAGATCTCAAGCTAGGAAGACATTACTGCAGAATTTGTGCCGGTCACGTCCCGCCGGCGGGATGTAGGAACGGTAAGGGGTTTTAAGCTCGTCACACATTTGAGTTTTCCCAATGTTAATATGCCAAGAAAAAGAAAGGAAAGGAAAAAAGAAAACATGATTGTTCACGAGTCCAAGATGAGTCCAAGTCGAGTCTGAAGTCTCTCTGTGTAAGTGCGACTCGAGTCCGAGTCGCAAACTCGAGCCCCCATCTCTGGGCGAGGAGGTGAGCAGAGGAGGAACAGAGGCTGCGGGAAGGCGTGTGGGGCTGGAGCAGGTCTGTGAGGTAGCGGGGGGGCCAGATGATGGAGGGCTTTGTGCGTGAGGAGGAGGACCTTGAACGTGATGTGCTCTTTGACAGGGAGCCAGTGGAGATGTTGGAGGATGGGCATGATGTGATCACGGGTGTGGGTGAGGAGACGGGCCGCAGAGATTTGATTAAGCTGAAGTTTTTTGAGGAGTTTGGAGGGTAAACCATAGAGGAGGCTATTGCGGTAGTCCAGTCTGGAGGTGATGAAGGCATGGATGAATGTTCCAGCTGCAGGGGAGGGAGAGGGATGGTCGGAGACGGGCGATATTTTTCAGATGGAAAAAGGCTGTGACCTGTTTCATATGCTGTTCAAAGTGAAGTTGGTGTGGAAGATTAATCCAAGGTTGCGGGTGTGAGAGGAGGGAATCAAGGATAAATTTCCAATGGTGAGGTGCAAGTGCTTGATGGACTGGGTGAGGGATTTGGGGACGATGAACATGAGGTCAATTTTATCACAGTTCAGTTGAAGGTAGTTGGTTTGCATCCGGGCTTTTATTTCAGAGCGGCAGCTTGAGACGGTGGAGAGGGTGGAGGAGGTAATGGACTGCGCGGAGATGTAGAGTTGAATGTCATCAGTGTAGCAGTGGAATCAGAGACGGTGACCGACGGATTGTATTACCAAGAGGGAGAATGTAGATGATGAAGAGCAGGGGGCCAAGCACCAAACCTTGGGGGTCACCTTGTGCCAGCGGAGCAGTGGAGAAGGAGTGGTTATTGATATGGATGAATTTTTGTCGGTTGGAAAGGTAGGATTTGATCCAGGTCAGTGCTGTGCCAGTGATGTGGAGTGATTTTTCAAGATGGGAGAGGAGGATGGAGTGGTTAATGGTGTCGAAGGCAGCGCTGAGGTCGAGGAGGATGAGAATACTGACATGTCCAGAGTCTGCGGAGAGGAGGAAGTCGTTGAATACTTTGAGGAGGGCTGTTTCAGTGCTGTGTTTGGAACGAAAACCATATTGAAATACTTCATACAAGCTATTGGAGTTGAGTTGGGTTTGGAGCTGGGAAGCAACAGCACGTTCTAATGTTTTAGAAAGGAGGGGGAGGTTGGAGATGGGGTGGAAGTTGAACATAATGTCAGGGTTAAATCCAGGGGCCTCATTTATCATCTGTGCGTAGAAAAGGTTCTATATTCTGTCGTACGAATGAAATTTAGAGTGTGCGTAAGTACAAATAAAATCCGTATTTATTAAACGTGCGTACGGGGGTCATATGCACATCAGTGTTGATCAATTCCACTTGTTCTTAACCTCTGTGCTTGTGTACGTTGCCTTCAGGAACGCCTCCAAATCACCATATAGGGCAATAACACGCCTTTTTATAAAACAAGTAAAGATTTATTTTTTCCCTTCACCTGTCGTCATCATCTTGGCAAAAGGGGCGTGTTGCGGCGTCCAAACAAACCTTTTCGCCGCTGAGAGTTTGAGGTTGGGTCCTCAGGTTCACAGATTTGTGACGCGCTTGGAGGCTATAATAACAGATACGCTGAGATCCAAATATGCTTTTTGTGCATTTATTGTGACAAAAGAGCGCAGAGCTATCACAGCGCAAAAGACGAATGAATGGAAAAAATGAAAACCAGCGGAATAAACAGATAAAAAGGTGATTAATGAATGAATGGGTAGCGGTCAACAAACATTGTGGCTACTAACCAACCCTGACTCTCTCCTCCTTCCCTCTGTGACACAGGTGAGTGCACCCCTTTATACACACATTCACTTCCGCATGTGCACACGCCCACTCCCACCTGAACCACAGCCTTTGCAACACACACACACATTCAAGCACACTGTGCTCCTCATCTTCAAGCTTGTATGTCTCCTACAGGGCGATAAAGAGGAACTTTTATGAAACTGAGATCAAGCTACTTGTCAGTGAGGTTGAAGCAAACCAGAAAATATTGTTTGGTGCGTGAAATGTTGGGATAAGCAGCAAAAGAAAAAATATTGCAGACAAGATAACCACCGCAGTTATTTCTGTTGGGTCAGAGGAGAGATCGCCGGCAAAAATTTTAAAAAGTGGTTTGACGTTAAGCTCAGTGCCAAAAAACGCATCACAGTCCATAAAAGAGAAATGGCTGCAACTGGAGGAGGACGAATTAATACCGAACGTCCACCCAGTGGATAACTCTGACCACTACAGATGAGATGTTTTAATAACCAAACAAAGTCCAGCTAAAACATTTCCACACTCTGTGACACTCACCAATAAGCCAGCCGTCTTCAGCAGCTCCTGCTTGGAGACCCACAGAGCTGTTCTGCTCAATGAATGAGTTGTGCGTTCCTCCAAGCCGCCAGGCAACAACGTTGGATAGCCACAAATGCGCATCGCAAATTATCAGTACGTTGATTGAATGAAACCCTTTTCTACTTACAAAATTAAGCTCGTTTAGTGATGCTGCTTTGATTGTGATGTGGATGCAGTCTATGGCTCCACTTATGTTTGGGAATCCAGCGACGGCGTTAAGTCCCCGTTTGATTTGGGCTCATCGGTGATGGCTGTAAGGGAACTGGATATAGGCTGGGGCCAGGGGAGTTATGGCATCCAGCACTGCCGGCTTGATCCTGCTCAGTGGTGGCTGGAAATGCCGCATATGTCTCCAACCTCACACTGGAATATGCCGATGGTCGAAATCCCCGAATACTTTCTATTTGTAGTTTCACTGTTCTACCGCTAGATTATGTGTGTACGCATGGTCAGAGGTGTGCGTATTTGTATGCACAGTCCTAAGTATAAGTACAAGTTGATAAATTCCATATTTTGCGTAGGAATGTTCGTACCTGTGGCATACAGAGCCATCAGTGGGTTGATAAATACCTACATCATTGTTTTTTGTTTGTTTAACATTATGTGTGGTGAAAATTTTCTGTGTCTCCAAATAACAAAAGGTTGGTTTTTTGTTTGAAAAATGTAGTCATTTAACAGTATGCAGTTACTAACTCAGACCAGCAGATGGCGTGTTCGCTACACTGTGTGTTCAGGGTCAAAGGGAAGTCTCGCGGGAATATATTCAGAGAATGAGAACACACGTTAATAGGAAGTTAATGTATGTGTGTGGCGAACTGTGATGTTGAAAAGACACTCTTTTTGCTGTTTGCAGGTAAGCAGGGAGAATTGAAACTGTGTAATCGTTGTTATATTTGTTAGTTTATTAACCCGGTTGGAGTTTCTGTGGTATTGTTTGCGAGAGTCAGCCAACGTAATGTAATGAAAATGGCTAGCTACTGGTTAGCACTGGTGGCTAGCTACCGTGAGCACGGGCTAGGAAATAAACGATGAGCCCGCACCGCTCGGGAGTAATTCCTGAATGTGAACAAATAACTTAAAATAGAGATATGATTGATAATATTAATATTGCTTTGATTAATCTGATAATTTGGTAAACATGATTGGCTTACTGTGTATGTGAGAAACAAGTTACTGTTGAATGCAAACTGAACTGATTTGGAGTGCTGATGCAAGACATGATTTACTGTTTATATGTTGGTGCAGAAGTTCATAATTTTTATGTTAAAATATGGGAATATATTCAGAGAATGAGAACACACACGTTAATAGGAAGTTAATGTATGTGTGTGGCAAACTGTGATGTTATTTTTTATTTTTTTTTTAACCTGTTCTGTTCAGCAACTTGGGCAAATAGTGTGATGGTTCTAGATGCCCAGTCGTGCCGCACAGATTTGCTCTGCTACGGGGGGAAGTCTGAGAAACTTCTCCCGTAGTGTGATTTATATTTTATTCTTTGTGACGACCGGACCAGAACAGGGGGGACAGGACAGCAATAAGAGAAAAGGGGAGGGGGGCAAGAGGTCAGACAATGGGGGAATACAACAACAATGACAACAATGGCAACAACAACAACAATAACAACAATAACAA
>NW_007579472.1:79688-109329 GCF_000690725.1 Stegastes partitus | reverse complement strand
AAATAGTGAGGGAGAGAGTGGACAACCCTGCCTAGTGCCCCTCTGAAGAGAAAAACTTGGAGAGATTTGATCATTGGTTCTAACCGAAGCTCTTGGTGAGCTGTATAAAATCTTGATCCATGTTATAAATGAATTTCCAAATCCAAATTTTTGTAGTGTAGCGAAAAGAAATTTCCAATTTAACTGTGATGTTAAAAGACACTTTTTTTGCTCTTTGCAGAACTAAATAAGACTTCAAAAACTAAATGTGTAGTGGAGGACAGCTTCACTCTGTACCACGCTACATACGCACGCTCTGCGCACATATCTGTGCGTACACACTGATGATAAATGAGGCCCCAGGTTTTTTGAGAACGGGGGTGATGGCAGCAACTTTAAGGGTGTCAGGGACTGAGTGAGAGCAGAGTTAGGATCTGATGATGGCAGTAATGAGTGGAGAGAGGACAGGAAGGCAGGTCTTGATGAGCTTGGATGGGATGGGGTCCAGGGTGCAGGTGGGAGTCTTCATGCCGGTTTTGAGTTGGGAGAGTTTAGCAGGAGAAATGGGACAGAACTGAGATAAACGCTGCGCAATGGACGAGGGGGAGAGGCTGCTGTAGATAGTCTATTTTGGATTGAAAACATGTGAGGAAAGTCTCGTATTTATTGGATGTGAAGGATGACGCGGTGTTGTCATGGGGCTTCAGAAGGGAAGTGATGGTGGAGAACAGTGTCTTTGGGGTTGCTGGAGCCGGAGTGGATGATGTGTGAGTAATCGGTTGACTGGGCAGAGTTGAGGGCATCTCTGTACTTTTGGATGTGGTCTGTGCAGATTTGAAGATGTACTGTGAGTCCAGTTCTTCTGAAGTTGGCATTTCTCTGCCAGATTATTGTCAAGGATGCATTCATGGAGGGTGAGACTTTTGTTGGTGAGAGAGCAGGTGTTAAGCAGAGCCAGGTGAAAATGACATGCATCTAAAGGAGTGTGTGTGATACGGGGTAGTGAGTGCAGGTTGGTCAGATTCCTGTGTTGCTGTTTGTTGTGATGACGTAAACCAAGAGTGCGGCGGGACCAGATGGATGGAATGGAGTGCAGAGAGGTAGACAAACTGTCAACTAGAACCTCTGTGTGCAGAACGGTGGGTGTGGAATACAGGGCTTAAAGTGAAAAATAATCCTGAGCCTGAATTTGTTTTGCTTACGCCAATTAGTAAGATAGTAAAATATCTGCCTCCCCAAACGCAGACTACAGATTATAGTACTACCAAAGAAGGTCAATAGGTCATGGTAGGTACTCCATCTGACTGCAACATATTGTTTAGCAACCAATCAGTAAAAGACATAGAAAAAGGACATTGATTCACCTATTGTTAGGGGCAGGGCGTAGACTCGAGCACAGGACAACAGAGACACGGTGGACCAAAGCAGTTTAGCAATTTATTACACAATAAAGAGAATCCAAAAAAGATCATTTTCAAAAGGCTCAACCAACACCAGGTACAGACTGGCTAGGAAGAAAACAAATTGTAAATACTAATTCAAAGAGTTCAACTAAGTGCTGAGATGGAAAGACAGACTGAAAATAAAAGGGAGCTCAGGAAAATAATGCCGAGTACGCAATAAGAAAATAAAACTAAATTTGAACCAAGGGAGCTCAGACTAAAAAATGCTGAGAAACTAACAGAACACAAAAAGCTCAGACTAAGTACTGAAAGAAAATAAAACACTAAACAACTAACGAAAGGAGCTCAAAGCTAAATGCTGAGATGACAGACAGACTAAATAGAACTGGCGAAGATACTCTCAGACTGACAAAGAGCTGAACGAAAGGTGAACAGACTAGCTGGAAAAACTACTAAGCAATGACAGATTAAATGTACACACTAAATGCAGTTACTGAATAAACGGCAGACAGAGCGGTGGCGGCTTAACTGGCTCAATACAGACGGAGAGCAGCGAGCAACAGCTGGCGGCGGAGTGAACCGGAGAATGGCAGAAACCAGGAACCAGAGCAGACAGGTGTAGTGCCGAGTCCGGTAGTGGATAGGCGGCAGATGGCGAGAGATGAATCGTAATGAGTGGATGGTTGATGGTGGTGGTCAGCAGCAGATCCGGTTGGGTAGCAAAAAGTCAGGAGTTAAAACGAGCAAAACAAACTGACGGCTAGACAGATGCACAAGAAATACTAACTGCATGGTACGACAGTCTGGCGTTGGAGCATCGTCCGACCGCAGCTGAAATACCGGTTGCCAGAGAGGTTGCAGCTGACTCAAATGCTAAAGCTATGTTCTGATTCTCCATGAATCTAACAGTGTAGATAAAATGCAGGACTTTAACATTGGCTGGAAATCACAATATGGTTGAATTGAGCTGCTTGGCAGAGGTCTGCGCTCTCTGAGGGCTTTTCTAGTTTTTAAATACAATACTTTGTCAATATATATTCAATGAAAACACAAATCTTTGTAGCTCTTCAGAAAGACTTTTCTTGAATGCTGGTACTATATTATGTGTATTTATGTAACGAGCATGCTGATTTGACACAAACAGTTTTGACAAAGCATTTTTATCTTCAGCCAACTTTTTGCACAGATTAACGAGTGGCTGAGATATGGTGAACGACAAGTCATGTTCTGCAATGAACGTGCACATGCGTATTTTTAAATCACAAACCCGGTCAGTCATTGATGCCAGTACCTCAGCGGTGGCTGCTGCTCCCGGCAAACGAGGTGTGAGTTTCAGAGCAGACAGCAGCTCTGTGGCCGGGGTTTGACTCATGATCTGACAGCACTTTTTCGGTGCTAGTTGCGTATAGGAGTTTTTTTGAGCAGATGGTACAGAAGCAAGCACCCGACTCCTTTAGTTTTTTTGCACCAGCAACCAAAGGGCTTGCTGTCTCCACTTAAGCCAGTGGTTCTCAAATGTTTTCTGCCAGGCCCCCCTTCAGAGGACAAAAATCTTTCACGCTCCCCCTCTCCTTAAATAGTCATGAAATAAGCCAGTTTAAATTTACTGAAATTAAATATCATGAGCAGTCGAACAGTGCAGCAACAACTTGCTCAGTGATCAGCAAAAGTAATGGAGGAGGGTAGCCTTCAGTTTTGTGGTGATAGTCTCATCAGTCACTGTTGACACAGGTGGTAGAGCGGTTGTCCTCTGATTGTAAAGTTGCCGGTGTCCTTGGGCAAGACACTGAACCAATGTTGCTCCCAATGGCAGGCTAGCGCCTCTGTCGCCATTGGTGTATGAATGTGTGGGAATGAGAAAACATTGTAAAGCGCTTTTAGTGACGCTAAGGTAGAAAAGCGCTATACAAGTGTATGGCGTTATTTTTGTGCCTCATTCACGTGCAATCAATGCGAAGTTTTGAGCACAAAAACATGTTTTTTGCAAGAACTTAGAATTATATTTTGTGTAAAAGTTACAATCAAGTGAAAAACAAAGCAGTTTGAGCGAACAATAATCAATATCGCGCTCAATAAATTATTTTTCATGTTTGCTAAATACACATAGGCGTGCATTAACAACATTTGTTCCTCAGTTTTCCCCATGTGCTCCCTCACAGTGTTTTTCGTCAGAGAGCTGGTAGACTGCTATCCACTCGCTTATACTCTCTCTCTCGCTCTCAGTCTTGCACTCCCTGTGCGCTCAACTCTGCCCATATGCTCTCTCAACATGATGCAGCATTACAATGTGCCACAAAGGCAACCAGTCAGGAGTCGGACAGGGCAAATTCTGATTGGCTGTCTCGGTATCCAATCGCATTATTACTGCAATATATATATATATATGTACGGCATCCCGGAAGCATTTAGCAGGTGACATACAAGAGAGGACAAAAGAATTGGTACACGTTTTCGGTGTCTAATTTTTGATACCGACTTTGCCATTGTTATAATAATAGTTAGTTTTGTGTTTGCATCTCTGTTTAGTTTCAAATTATTGTCCCTTGAGTCACCAGCAGTTGATTTGTCGCTAGCTGTCCTAGCTAGCATGCAGCCTGGCTGAATTATGTCAACTGACCAGCAACTGAGCAATGTGACACCACAGCCACATGTAAGTATTTACAAATTTTTTTTTCAGTTAAATCTGCTCAGTATTAGCATGGGAAATAATGATATATATCTAGTATATTGCTACCTTTTAAATCACAAAACTCATTATTAGAGTTGTATTATTCTGTAACTTTGTAAATAGCTAATTGGAGCCTTGTCATTTTCACAGGACCTGCTGAGACAGCAGTTGCTGGAGAGGCTTCTTTATAAACTGCAGTCTGCCCTAAATCAGCAACCGTTAAATTTAGATTATTTTGAGTTCCTGACTCGTCATGAGCTTATTCTATTTGATTCGTTCTCTGGACAGATAGGCAGCATATCAGAGATCACAGAAACCCTGAGAGACCTCTATCATGTTGTCCAGAGGGAAATTAGTGCAAGCTCTATGCCTACAGTAGAACAAGAGACAGAAGTTGGACCAGGGCCTGGACATCCCAAAATTGTGTTGGAGAGGGAAAAACTAAAGTGTTTGTTGGACACACATCTTCCAGTTGCCTGCATTGCAAAATGCCTTGGTGTCTCTAGAAGAACAATTTACAGGAGGATGCAAGAATTTGGCTTGTCTGTACGAGGATTATACAGCATAGTGACTGATGAAAAGCTTGACAACATAATCTCTGATGTTAAAGCTCAGATGCCAAACGCTGGATATCGAATGGTCCAAGGCCATTTAGTTTCAATGGGCATCCGTGTACAGTGGTGGAGAATGATGGCATCCATGCACCGTGTTGATGCTGCAGGGATCTTCTTGCGGATCACAGAACTAGGATGTGTTGTGTGAAGAAGTTATTCTGTGCGAGGCTCTCTCTCTTTGGTTCACAT
Organism: Stegastes partitus; assembly: GCF_000690725.1. Lineage (NCBI taxonomy): Eukaryota > Metazoa > Chordata > Actinopteri > Pomacentridae > Stegastes > Stegastes partitus. Next base: position 104,476 of record NW_007579472.1, on the reverse strand, counting down.
TGACACAAATCATAAACTCATAAGGTACAGTAAAATATCCTGTTTCTGCAATTACCTACAATTATTCAATTTTTCAATAGAATGTAAAGGTATGATAAAAGTGAAATCAATCAAGCAAGAACAGCCTTTGGTATATTTAAAAATTTCACCCCTTTTCAACAGGTATAATATTGTGGTGTTTGGTGGAGTGGATGGTAGTTCGAGGAAGGTAATATGTCAAAAGATATTTTCACAGTTCTTGTTCATGGTGTTAACACTTTCCTGAAAGTTTTAAATGTGTATGAAAGGTCATTAAATCTACATAGTACCATAGCTAACATAGAGACAAGCTCATAATCGCTTGCTTGAGGGTTTTTCTTTTTTTTTTTTTTTTAGAGGTTTACAAATTTTGAATATTTATTTCCAGTACTCCATATGAATATGCAGAGGGTAATTGTTAATATTTTGCTACCTCTTGAAAAAAAAGAAAAGCCAACAGTGAAAATAAATTGTGAATTTATTTTTGTAGATTCTGGATGTAGTAGCAGTAACCCAAAATTAGTAAAGTAAAACAAAATGAAATATTATATTTTAAGATTCTAAGTTGTTTAGCTGTATGCCATAATTCTCAAAACATTTCATAAGACATTTTGGTTTTGTAATGAGTCAAAAATATTTGAATACATTTTAAGTTATTTATGGGAGATTTTTAACTTTCTCAATATAATCTTTTTTTTTTTTTTTTTTAGATGCATTAGTGGTATGTCACATAAATAAATAAATAAATAAATGCCAAATGCAGTTCTTACTGTTTGTAGTTTTGCTGAACTAAACATTTAGGACCTTCCCATTATTTCTTTTCATGGCATAAAGTAAACACTGAGAGCTCCATTACAGTCCAGTACGGTACCTTAAAGTTCATGTAAAACTTCCTTCCTTTCTTACACTGTAGATCTTCTACTTGGATGTTGCGACAAACAACCGATCATCAACTGCATTCTCAATGTTTCTGAGAGCAACCCAGCTTCATGGCTTACCATCACGGTAATATGACTTGACAAACTGAAATAAGTTAGTTTTTTGCTGTATAACAAGTAGTTTTTCTAGCAGCCTGGTCATTAAATTTAATGTAAGTTTTAAATTTTCAATTTATCAATCAAAAGTAAACCCATATAATTTCATTCCAGGATAGAGCGACTTTGGCGTGACATCTGGGTTGCTGTCACAAGCAAATACCATGATGTTCTTCACTCTCTGGAGGAAGATGGTCTACTTGACATCTCTGATGTGGTTCACCTCTTTAGTGTGCACTCCATCTTTGTTCCAAGACTGCATGCAGACTTTGACTGCTTTCCTGAAGGATGGAACAATCATCCACTACGAACAGAGGGAAGTCTCAGTCCTGAACAGCTGTGGTGTATGGGACACCTTCAGGATATTGATGATGGGGAGAGACTTGAGGTACATGGTTAGAAAAATGGACTACTTACGTTATTTTTTTGTAGGTCAAAAAGGCCAAATATTTACAAAAAAAAAATTGTATGTATACAATTTCTATATGTTGAACTGCATTTTGAGGAAATTAATTCATCTGTTTTTGCAACATTTGTGTTTATTTCTGAAAAAAACTAAAACTAAACACTAGTTTACATACAAAATCTTGACCTGTAACATTTTTTTTCTTGTTCTGTAGGAACTCCAAGACCCAGGGATTGACTGGGAGAGTGCCATACTTCAGAGGGAAGACACTAACAGTGCCATAGTGGTTCCTGAAATATTGTGCCCACTTGAGGATGAAGCCCTGCAACAACTGCAAAGAACTGTTAACCCTCTTGAACATTCCGAGTCCCATGGTCGTGACTTGTACATACAAGTCTTGCACTTTCTGTCAAACCAACATGATACTCAAACATGAACATGTGAGCTAACTGCTGTATTTCCTAAAACAGAGTACTAAGTTTACTGGAGAACAAGCAAAGAGCTGTGTTAAACTGTGTGGAATCCCCCACCATATCTTATGACTTCACTCATGATTCTTTGAAAGTCAGTGAAAGTGCTGAGATGCTGTACTGGAAAAGTCACAGTTCGGGTGCATGCACTCACAATTGGGTAACAAACTAAATGTTCTCCAACCCGCTCTGAGGGGTCAAAGTTGCATGTTATTTTGAAAAATCTCTTTTCATCGAGGAGGATGGGGATGTGAGATTGGCCTGTCATCCACTGGAGCACGTGATGGACTGACAGACGTGCCACCTCACCAGCTGCATTGTTTGTCTCCTCTTCTGTAATGTTTCAAATAACCAAAGTTAAGCAAAAAAACAAAATAAGTTATTGTGGCTTGGTAAATAAATATCATCAAAAAAATCGAAATAGTGGTTTGAGTATTGACACTATACAGTGTGTATTGTACCTGACATTTCTATCTCCTGTAAGAAATCTTGGAGAAAGTTGATGATCTTTCTCTCAGTTCTCTCAATAGATGTCCCTTTTTCACTAAAATGTGGCTGGCAGTTCATCATGATGAAATCAGCATCAGGCTACGAAAAGAGTGCAGATTTAGTTGAACACAGACTACATACTTTAATGAAATGCATAAAAAAATGCAATTGAATGGTTGGACAATTTAAGAATAAAATATGTGGCAGTTAAAATTAATACTTTGATGATCTTCCCAGGAACAAACAGGGATCGGCAGGCTTCAGCATTTCCAGACATCTGCTCCAGCAGGCCATACAGTTCCAAGCCCTTTCTAAGCTGCTGCAGCATTGGAATCAGTCTTGTTGTAGAATGTAAGACAATTGCTCTTAAAAAACACACACACAAGAGAAACACTGGCTTGGAAAGTTGACAACTATTACAAAGAACTACATACTGAAGTACTGATCTTTTAAAACACCTACCGAATGACACTGTCTTTGCTGTCCAGTTTGATCTGGCTTGTGTATCCACAGCTTACAATGTCATCTGCTAACAACATTGGAGACTGGAAATCTGCAGCATCTTCAACCTGAAAAAGGGTGAAGTATAAAAAAGCAATAAAAAGTTTTATTCATACTCTGTTATGTTAAAGTTCAAACTGTTTACCTTGCTGATGAGTAGACAGGACTCTAGATCTGCCACATCCTCCTTAGACAGAGAGCTGAAGTCCACCTCTCCCATGCAGAGAAAGTTGTAGCACCACTCCCTCATTAAAGCAGGTGGTGGACCACCTTGTGCAAGGCTGACTGCCATTATTTCACCAACAACTCGATGTGGAAGATAGGAATTCTCTTTAAGACCGATATAAAGAAAATGGCTCTAATGTGTAAAGAAAAAAACTTGTATGATACTAACCTGAAGTTTTCATTATCAAGGTCTGTCAAAGAGTACTTGGGATTTTTTTCCATTGACACCAGTTCCTTCAAAGAATCTGTTTCCAATACCTGAAATCATATCTAAAACATAAAAACAGATTCCAATTTTAGGCAGTTCACTTGGGTGTTCCATATCAAAACAAAACAGTTGAATATCAAACTTACCAGTCAAAAACTCTCTTCTCAGCACTCCTGTATCAATGCCCGCCTCTCCAATATACACCACCTTTAGAGCACTGATAGGAGATGCAGATTTTTTCCTTTTCCACTGAAGGATACCCCTCTCAGGAAGGTCATCTCTGTCCACGCACAATTTAAATTCTGTTGTGGTGTCAGCTTGGTTTTTAAGGAAGCATAATATATCTTCCATACTTTAAAAAGAACAGAAATACATGATTAAAAATGTGTCTGATATTAATTAATACAAGTGTCAAAACAAAAACTTTCCTTTTTGGTTTGAAAATTGGAGTTTGAGCAGGCATACTTGCACTGTAGTCATCTGCTGCAGCAGCGTGTCCACAGTCAAAGCTTTGTGGAAACAATACTATGTTTTAAGGGAAACAATTTCTTAAAGTAATACGAGTTGTAATAAAAAAACCCCCCAAAAACCCAGACTACCTCTCTCCACATTGGCTGGCGTGGACAGTGATCTCATCCTCTGGAAATTCTTTTAAACAAATTGGACACGCTTGGACCTGGAATTTGAAAAAAATATAAACAGTTACGATACCAGAGTAAACTAATTCTGAACAATGAACTTTAATTATGTTCTAGATTTACCTTGCACCATAGATTTGTCTTGTTCTCCACAATACATAGCTCATCAGAAGACTGCAGATTTATATGAAAAAAAAATCTGTTAAATTGAACAATTTCTACTGTTTCATACTAGTTTCTTAAGCTAATTTAAAAACAAAAACAAAACTGTACTCTCACCTCATTGCCCATTTCATCAGAGGACAGTTTTCCTTTACATGTCTTAATGTGTACAGCAAGCATCTGTAATGGCATCACCTCATTACACTGGTAACAGGTCTTCTTTGGCATTTTTGAAAACTGCTGTGAGTCAGGAGGCAAGGAAGAGGTGTCCAATGTCTCCTGAAGAGGTACAATGTAAAAAGTGGCTTTGCCACCTGCTGACACAGCACGTAGAGCTTTTACAGAGTACCCCTCCGTTTCAGGTGGAATGACTGAGTTTTCGTCGACCACTGCCACCTTTATTCAAGAGAGGAGAATATTACATACTTAGAATATTTAGGTTTTTTTAAGTATAAAACACTGCAATCTGTGGTGGTTACAGCAAGTAATCAATGCACTATGGAAGTGTATGTATGGGAAAAATAAGAAGGACAACAGTATCTGCAAAACACACAATATAAAACTCAATGAAATGATTAAAATCTTACTAGCCTGTTGCCTTATGCAAGAGCCATCCTCCACAAAGATCCCCCATTTTTGGAAATGTTTCAGCCAGGAGTCTTGAAATCTTATTTTTACGTAAAGTAAAAAGAAAAAAAGGGTGAGAGGGAAAGAAATATAATAATGCAATAACAAGGCTCAAGACTATGGCTTCAATAAGTTTAACAAAAAAAATAATAATTTCACTGGTAATTTGAACACTGACTGACAACTCTACCTCATTGTGGTCACCATCTTCAGGCAAAGATACTGTTTGTCTTCCCATGCCTGCTTGCAGAAGTTCAAGCTCTTCTGTTGGCAATGGTGTAAGTGATGTATTTTTTGGCAGGAGATAAAAAATAAAATATAAAAAATCGGTTAAGTTGGTTCACTGTTTCTGTCATTACATTAGCTGTTAGCTACAGTAAGGACTATGTTGGCTAACTCATGTCTCCCGCTAGCAAACATTTTTCTGGACTGGTCAGATAATGTTAAGTTTCATCAGAGGTATCACAACCAATTATGTGCTATTATAAAACTAGTTATATATCAATAACTCACCTGGCGCTGTGGTGTATTGCTGCCACCTTCTTCATTTGAGTCAGCCATGTCCATGGTCGCGTCATTCCGTCGTCCGATAGCTAGCTTGCGTCTCACCGCCTAGTTATGATTGGATACCGAGACAGCCAATCAGAATTTGCCCTGTCCGACTCCTGATTGGTTGCCTTTGTGGCAAACTGTAATGCTGTGTCATGTTGAGCGAGCATATGGGCAGAGTTGAGCGCACAGGGAGTGCAAGACTGAGAGCGAGAGAGAGAGAGTATAAGCGAGCGGATAGCAGTCTACCAGCTCTCTGAAGAAAAACACTGTAAGGGAACACATGGGGAAAACTGAGGAACAAATGTTGTTAATGCACGCCTATGTGTATTTAGCAAACATGAAAAATAATTTATTGAGCGCGATATTGATTATTGTTCGCTCAAACTGCTTTGTTTTTCGCTTGCTTGTAACTTTCACAAAATATAATTCTAAGTTCTTGCAAAAAACATGTTTTTGTGCTCAAAACTTCGCTTTGATTGCACGTGAATGAGGCGCAAAAATAACGCCATACAAGTGCAGTCCATTTACCATTTACCATATCAAGAGCAGTGGGGAGTATGAGAGCCTCAGCTATTGAATGTGGTTTCATGCGATTCTGTTACAGGTCACCAGACTAACTTTTCCAATGATGGCACTGGTGCTGCCAACTTTTTCATTGGTCACACCCGCTAATGATTGGGTCGCTCCACTCCCTTGTTTTGGTTCATCATTGCCACAGCAGTCCTTTTCTGACATCAGTCATTAACTGGACACAGGCTAAACAATTGCTGGAAGTGCCCATGGGTAGATGCCTCACATGCTGCTCCGGTAGATGCTACATTTTCCGATGTTCCCTACGTGCCTCACATGCTGCTCCGGTAGATTGTCTTTTCATGAACAGTCTTTTCTATATGGCGACTTTCTGTTACATTGATTCTGATTGGCTATCAGTGGGAATCCATAGATGTGAATAATCATCCAGTCATTAAATGAAATTAGCAATAATAATAATAATAATAATAATAATAATAATGATAATAATGATGGGGCTGCAGAGTGGCGCAGTTGGTAGCACTGTTGCCTCGCAGCAAGAAGGTTGCCGGTTCGCGTCCCGGTGGGGCACCGGAATCCTTCTGCGTGGAGTTTGCATGTTCTCCCCGTGCAGCGTGGGTTCTCTCCGGGTTCTCCAGCTTCCTCCCACAAGTCCAAAAACATGTTGAGGTTAATTGGTGATTCTAAATTGTCCGTACGTGTGAATGTGAGTGTGCTTGGTTGTCTGTCTCTAAGTGTGGCCCTGCGATAGACTGGCGACCTGTCCAGGGTGTCCCCTGCCTTTGCCCTAAGTCAGCTGGGATAGGCTCCAGTCCCCCCGTGATCCTAGTGAGGATTAAGCGTTGTATAGATAATGGATGGATGGATAATAATAATAATTGCGTACAGGGTTCTTGCCAGCGTCATAACAGAGTAATGGCCCGCTACGCTGCTGCCTGAAAAAGTTACGCTGCAAATTGGGCCGATACGTTGTTTCAGGGCTGCAAGGTGGCGCAGTTGGTTAGCACTGTTGTCTCGCAGCAAGAAGGTCGCCGGTTCGTATCCCAGTGGGGGCACCGGAATCCTTCTGCGTGGAGTTTGCATGTTCTCCCTGTGCAGCATGGGTTCTCTCCGGGTTCTCCGGCTTCCTCCCACAAGTCCAAAAACATGTTGAGGTTAATTGGTGATTCTAAATTGTCCGTACGTGTGAATGTGAGTGTGCTTGGTTGTCTGTCTCTAAGTGTGGCCCTGCGATAGACTGGCGACCTGTCCAGGGTGTCCCCTGCCTTTGCCCTAAGTCAGCTGGGATAGGCTCCAGTCCCCCCGTGATCCTAGTGAGGATTAAGCGTTGTATAGATAATGGATGGATGGATAATAATAATAATTGCGTACAGGGTTCTTGCCAGCGTCATAACAGAGTAATGGCCCGCTACGCTGCTGCCTGAAAAAGTTACGCTGCAAATTGGGCCGATACGTTGTTTCAGGGCTGCAAGGTGGCGCAGTTGGTTAGCACTGTTGTCTCGCAGCAAGAAGGTCGCCGGTTCGTATCCCAGTGGGGGCACCGGAATCCTTCTGCGTGGAGTTTGCATGTTCTCCCCGTGCAGCGTGGGTTCTCTCCGGGTTCTCCGGCTTCCTCTGACACTGTCCAAAAACATGTTGAGGTTAACTGGTGATTCTAAATTGTCCGTAGGTGTGAATGAGAATGTGCTTGGTTGTCTGTCTCTAAGTGTAGCCCTGCGATAGACTGGCGACTTGTCCAGGGTGTCCCCTGCCTTCGCCCTAAGTCGGCTGGAATAGCCCCCCCGTGACCCCAGTGAGGATTAAGCGGTGTACAGATAATGGATGGATGGATGTATGTTGTTTTCGAGGGGACACCCCCCGACGTCGGTGACTTCTCAACCAAGCCCAGCGTCATTTACTTTTAATTCCTGTATCGATGAGGAGAACTTCCTCGCCTTCAAGAATCTGTTCTCCAAGCTCCTGATATCAGTGTACAGAACTCCCTGAAACTCACGTGAAACTCCAGTATGGATTCAACTGCAGCTGGATCTCAATGTCTTTCAAAGACCCGGCCCCACTCTATTTCCCATTGGCTAGTGATATTAGTTTGGTTGACATCAAAAGCTGCTTTTTTTTGTTTCCAGAGCCAAGCGCTGCACGCCGGAAATCCGACATGGTGCCACAATACTTTTAAGCCATGGGAATATTCCAGCTTTTTTGATGGTGTTCAGGCAGTCCAGAGGAAGGTGGTGGTTGAGGTGGAGGTTGGAGGCAGAGTCCAGCAGCAACCTGGTCTGATGGGTCTCAGCAGTGAGGGCAATGAGCAAACCATGATAATCCAGATGATGATCCAGGGTATGACAGCCGAAGTACGGTGCCGGTAGTCCCCGGAGTGGAGGAAAAAGGAACGATCAGTCTGGAGCTGGGTGGAGGTTGGACGATACGCCAGCTAGCCTGCTAGCTTGGAAATGAGCAAAGACAGCAGGTCTCACTGGCGATTCCTTTACATCGGAATCCAAACGTAGATATCCTTCGGAGCTAAAGAAGCTGGTGCTGCAGGATCGATAAGGTAAATTGGTTTCCTACCAGCAGAAGTCAGTTTGAACCTGACTATCAGCAGTTGGCACGTTAGTACAACCAGCTAACTAGCCCAAACAGGGCAGACTGCAAGATGAGTTCATGTAACTTCTCAGGAGAGCTGCTTTGAGAAGCAGGAGAGACGCAGTGTTCTTGGCTGGGAGTTGTGACTTCTGTTGGAATATTTAATTTTGTGAAAGCACTGTGTTATTCCACACCGGTATTGCCCCGTACAGGGCTACTGGTCCAGCTCTCCGTTACTAGGATTAAGTTCTAGCTGGCGACAGGCCCTTGACCTAATAGGATTCTATGGAACTGCTTAAGCTGGTGTCGAGGAAATTCGCCTAGCTTCTGACTGCCTTAATCCAGATGTCTACCCCGCTTCTTCTAATAGGCAACCCAACTAAGTAGCCTTAGTAGTTGAACCACCCACCAGACACGCCTCTTAGTGGCAGCTTTCCTCTTAATGGAATGAGCACTTGGTAAATTGCTAGGTTGGATTTTAGAGGTTTGGCACTACTAACCCCAGGGACATGTTTAAATATTCTATTTTACTTGCGACTTAGAATAACCGTTAAGAACCACTAAAAGATCATGTGCACACAATTGTCTAACTTTTTACTACCATCAGATACTTGAAATGACTCAATAAAATTTCAGTTCATATTGTCTTTAAATGCAAGATTAAATATTTATTGCATCTCTTTTAGCATGGGCAAAGCAACAGCAATTGATTGTTCACTCATAATTACTCACATTTTAGTTAAACCCGATTATTTTGAAAACAGTAATATAATCTGTGCTCAACTAAACTAAAATTAATAACAAAAATAGTTAATTTGAAGAGGGAGAGAGCCTAACAGCCCAGCTGGAACTGATCAACTCAGCTCCGTCTTGTCCTGAGCTAAGAGAGGCTCCCTACCAGCAGAGCAGAAACCTGGTACGGGGCACGGATGCGCAGGCGGAGTCCTCCAGTCAGGGGGAGACGAGGATTCGCAACTCCGATTAGAACTGCAGTCTGTTTTTGTATTCCAAGGGGTAAAGAAGTGAGGCCTGTTCTTCTGGCAGAACACAGAAAAAGGTTCTGCCACTCCTCTTCAATTCAATTCAATTCAATTCAATTTTATTTGTATAGCGCATATTTACAACAACAAGTCATCTCATAGCGCTTCACAAAGGCAGAAACAGAAACACCCAACAATCCAAAACATCTGGATTCCCTATAAGCTTCAGCAGTCCGCAAGCAGTCCACAACAGTGGGAAGGAACCTCTTCTGTTGCACTACAGTCCCATTGCAACTCCTTCAAAGTGCGCTCTGTCAATCGAAAAATGTGTGTAAGAGTCCCTCAAGCATCTCTCAATTTCCTGGTCAGAAGACATCCAAGTGTGTTCTCCGTCCAGAGTGATCTCCAGAGCGTTCTCCAGCACATTCTCCGACAAACATCTCTTCGTCTGTGGCTTTTATAGTATTTCTACAGCTCTCTCCCCCATACACATTGTCTGATTAGAACTAATGCACACTCATTACTACACACCAGTGATACACGCTGGATACACACATTCATTGTTACACACACATTTCCAGTAGATGTTTCGCCCTTTTACTTCTGAGTCATGAGGTGTTGCAGCCTTTAGTGCAACACACTAACTCCATCTTTGGTAACCGGAATGGACACAGTTTGGCAAACACAGGATGCTTAAGAGCCAAAGAGCCATCTGTTTACAAAAAGAGGAACCTCTGTTTATCTAAAGAGGATCCTTGGGCTACTTTAGCAATGGGCTCATCTTGCAATCATCCTGTGACTAACAGCCTCATATGACTTGTTCTGTATCACCCTGTTTTTAAGGACACTGTCCTCACTTCCTCCTTTAAACTCCTTATGAATTCTACTGGAAACCACCTAAACTTCTTGAATCCACTATAATGTTTAGAATCATCAGCTTAACCTTAACACTACTGATTATCTGGTTATACAATGCCTATTATAGAATCATTGTTTCAATCTAATCATATTATTTGTAGCACAGCAGATAATATTTTAAATCATAAAGTCTTTTATATTGCTTACTGCAGAGCCAAGGTTCTTTGTTAGTGGCTGTGTCTGGGATCTCAAAACCTTGACTCCACTTGACAACTGATAGCTCATAATTGACACTAGCGTCATTTAATGCATATTAATGTGTGAGTTGTGCTGATCTTAAGAAGGGGAAAGAAGAATACATTCAGGCCAGAGAGACCAAACTCAGAGAGGTTAAGCCAAGTCAGATAGAAGGAATGCACACACACACACACACACACACACACACACACACACACACACACACCTATCAGTGTATTGCACCCATAGACATACCATCCCCCTATAAACTAATAGTAATTAAGACAGAGGAAAAGTACTGACATACAGAGAGCGGGGATGTTTTGGGGGAAGTTTCTCTTTACAGGGTGTGGATGCTGTGAATTGGATGGATCAGATACCAAGAGATATGGACATATCTATGCACCAACAAAGGGAGAGCTAAGTTTAAACCATGGCTCCTCCTCAACCAGATAGCCATTCACGTTTCACTATTTAAATTAAATGTCTGTGTTTAGTAGCCAATCAACGTGCACTACACTGAATAAAATGTTTATGCTTACATGAGGCTGCATCCATTGCCTGGGAAGTGGGTGACAGAGTAACAGCTTGCTGACTGTGATTTTCTGAATCAGTAATGGATCCTTGATCAAGTAAAATATTCTACTGTAGAATAAATAACAGTAAATGAAAGAAGTAGTTTGTCTCCTATCTCAAAAGAACGAACACGCGTCAACACTTCTCACTCTGTAGACACTCAGATCTCAAGTTTTTTAAAGGTTAAGTTACCGTTTTTCAAAGTTAAATTAAGTTAAGTTGTGGGAGAGCAGCAGCAGCCAGTCGCACCAGCGCGCACCCCGCATGACTACAGCTGAAAATCTTAGTGGTGGTTATAGCTTTTCAGTTATGAGAGTTTGATCCTTTTCTTTGTTAACATCACAGTAAACTTTCTGTTTTGGACTGTGACAAAAAAATATCTGATTGTGTCATGTATGTGGTACCATGTAAGCTCATTAAGACTGAGTGATTGCATTACATTATTGAAAAAAAACTACTTTTCAAATCAGTGTGTTTGCTTCAGATTCAGAGCAGACAGGCCCATTCTATGGCTGTTCATCACAGAGCTTTTATTCCTTCTTTCTCTTATTGTCTGGCGCCCTGCCAGACTCTCTCTTATCTCTGTCTGCTATCTCCTCTGTCCCACACAAGCTGTTCGCCACAGCAGCTCGCACTCCTATACAAGGTGCCAAAAAGGACAAAAGCCACGCGAAAATTGGGAGAGGAGACAGCAATACACGTGTGAGACGAGACGAGTTTTTACTTCATGAAGGGTGAATACAATAAAATGTTCCAGAGGATTTGATCCGCAAAGTCCATCCAGATCTGCAAATCAAGATCAGACGTAGAGCTGCTTGGTGATATTACTTTTGGTGGCCTGCTTGCAATATTTTACATTGCATCTTGCTTTGTTCACAGCATATTTTGTTAGCTAAAATCTCAGACCATGTTGCCTCCTCTTTATCAGTTTCTGAACACATGCCTATCACAGTTGTCCTTGTGTTTAATGTTTAAGATATTTGAATGTCGAAGTCACTTTCGAGGGAGTTAAAGCAACAGTCTGCAGTAGTTTGCCACTTTTACTTTATTAAGCAACGGCTTTTAAGTATCCTCAAATTGCTCATGATCATTTTAATTACATGTTTGCACACTCTTCAGCAAACAGGTTTTCATTTAAATGAAGTGCTGCTGCAAATCTTTGTATTGTATAATGCGAAACAGAATGAGAGGCATTCCATGGCTAAGGTTCAGCTTTTTCCCCCCTTCAAAATAACTGAACAGTCCTTCAGTTTGTTCTCTCTCAGCCTGGAGAGATGCCTTTTTTTTTTTTTACTTCCATCAAAGCACCCAGAGGCAGTGTTGCTCTTCCTTTGCCTCCCCTCTCCCTGTGCAAGCGTGGGGCCGAGGGGACCGTGGTGGTGTGCTGATGAGCTGCAGCAACCGACCACAGGCAGCGTGGCATGCTGAAGCCCTATGTGTACCGTGGAAGCAACACTAACACAAGCCTAAGGAACCAATCACACACACTTGACAAGAGACTTTTGATACCGTACCCCCCAATATTGCAACAGTTCTAGAGGTAGCTGCAGTGTAAATTTTTAATCCAAGTTGTTTAAAGGCACAAAGGGGTTATTTGTTATAGCTAATGGTTTATCTGGACAGGTTTTATTGCACACAGTCAATCAGGAGTCTGCCACAGTGAGTTGCAGGCTGGAGCTTGGTCGTTGAAACGATGATGAAACTGGAAATCAGAAGCTAAGGCATGAGGAAGCTGCGAGTTAGACCGCCATAAAAACATTACAAAGCAAATTCAATAAGCAGACTACCAAGGGAGCAAGGCAAAACACACCGGCATGCAGCGGAGTGATGAACTGGGGATTAAATACTGCAGGTAGGGATCAGAATCAGAAATCAGAATCAGAAACAAATTTATTGCCAGGTATAGTTCTCACAATACAAGGAATTTGTTCTGGTGGGTTGGTGCAACAAAACAACAATAAATATACAGTAAACAATAAATATACAGTAAAATAAAGTAACTAAAATTAAAAAGAAAAATGCAATTGCGCACACAACTGTAATAGTGCAAAGAATCAAAATTTAATTTAAAGTTAAATAGGAATGGTAGTGTTATTTACAAAAATGTTGAGGATGCTGATATATTGTTATTTACATTTATACAGATATAGAGGGGGCAGGGGGTCAGTGGGGGTCCTGTGCATTGTTTTTGAGGCTGGTGGCAGACGGAAAGAAACTGTGGCTTGAGGTTCTGGTCCTGATGGACCGAAGCCTCCTGCCAGAGGGGAGTGTTTGACAGAGTTTGTGTCAAGGGTGGGAGGGGTCGGCCACAATCTTACCTGCACGCCTCACAGGCGTGGAGGCGTAAGAAAACAATAAACAGTAGATGACTCTCAGATGTGTCTGATGATTGCTCTTGAATAAGAACAGCAAGCCCAGGAACACAAATAGAAGACAAGTGGGGACAAACAAGGGACAAAAGTGGGAAAACATGTAGAAATACAATCATCATGGCACCAAAACATTATTTTAATGGAAACAAAACTTCTAAATATGTTACTGATGCACAGAGCTAAGTTATAGTGGTTTAAATCAACGAGCAGAGAGGGACATTGAATCAAAAAAATGGTCAAAACTGTTATACCAAAGTTATGGAAAGATATTCAGATTACAGATACATACACTCATGCTGCCTTTGAGGACCCCTCAAAGTACATTCCTAATGAACAAATACAGGTTTTCTCTGAACAAAGGACCAAATCTAAAACTCAAGCAGTTTTAAAAAAATATATATTTCAGCACAAACATCGATCCATAAACAACAAAGAGAGCAAAAAAGACACATTTTAATTGACAAAGACGCACCCACAAAACTCTTAATTGCAAGCTACGCCTTATTTACTTCGCTCTATTACAGATTAAAACGTCTATTTAAAAAAAAAAAAACAACTTTACAGTTACAAAGTCAGAGTCTGTACAACACAAGCACAGCTGATCAAGATGGTTTGTGTTAAATTCAGTCGCTTAATTATATTATGATTACAATCTAGCAAAGTCTTGATATCAGCCTCATATGTTGCCTTCTATTGAATCTGGTACAAAACAGCTCTGACAGATGCAGCTGCAGCTGTTAAGTTCTTCATGTAAAATAAAGAGGTGACTTTTCAAACTGACAAAATGAACCACAACAAACATTATGCTAAAGCAGATGCAAAAAACCCCCCAAAAAACACAGAAGTTCAATAAATGAACAATATAAATCAAATAAACAAGTCAGGGGTTCATACAGCGTACTACTTCCATTAAGCTGAAATACATTTGCAAGTTCAAACAGCTACCTAAGTAGTTTAACTAGTCGACAAATCCAAATCACCTGAACTAAGACAAAGCTTTACACTGGATGTGATACTTAATCAGCATAATCTGTGGCTGTTTGGAGAACAAACTGCTAAAATTGTAAATCAGCCTTTTCCCTTATATTATGAAGTTAGAATGACACATTGTATTTCACAGACGATCGGTTTGCAGTCAGACTTGTGGGAATTCATGGCAGATGTTAAAACTGTGTCATGACATGCTATTATTCCTAAAGTATAATTTGTGAAGCATAATTTTTTTCTTATTCTTATTTATTATTATTATTATACGACAGCCCATCATAGGTCTTCCCAGTGCATCTTCTGGAGACCCTCCAGTGTCATCTCAGTGGATTGACTCACCTAATTGTAATGGAATTCTACATTCACATTATCTTCTGACCACTTTGATGACCACTGGCAATTTTGTCATCAACTTTGAGACTCAAATTTCATTCTTGACCCCCCGTAAACAGTTGTCGACAAAACAAATTTCACAGTCCATTTAACGGTCCCTCTGCTGATCATCTACCGAACGGATCTCGTGGTTAAATTGTTGTTGTCAATTGCTGTTTCCGAGCAGATGTACGTGTTGCATATTCAGAGAAAGCACAGGGATGTTAAAAGAGAGGCTCATTTTCCATCGCCGTCCATTTGAGTGCATTAACGATGCTGCGGAAATATGGCACAGAATCTGTTGAAAATAAGCAGGCACCTCTACAGATAAAACATGTAAAGTGAATTTCACATACTTCATCTTTTTGCCAGAAATACTAACTAGAGCTTCGTTTAAAAAAAGAAAAAAGAAAAAAAAAAACTTGCATGGATTAAGTGGTATTCAAGCAACAAAACTGAGGGCAACAGACAGACAGAAAGTCACATTGTTGACACTCACAAGATAGATAGATAGATAGATAGATAGATATTTTACCACAAGGAAATTTATTGCACCATATGAACGGGTTGTTAAGTGTCCTGAGAATGAAAAAGAAAGAAAAATACACCAGATTTATCCTTTAAAACCTGCCTGATAGTCTGACTGGACCTGCTGCATTATCCACCGACAAGTGGCTGCATGAAAATATTGAAGCAACAAAATAAAACTCATTTTGGACCAAAGCTCGGTCAAGATATGAAACGGGAATGCAAAAATTATGATAATGAAGTTAGGCTCATTTGCATCTGAAATGGTTTTCTTTGCATGAATGAAATTAGCAACAAAAAAAATACACATAATTAGAGTAACAGAAAATATTTTCTTGCCGCCCTGGTCGTCCTGTGGTAGAAATGCTCACAGGGAGGGTCAGCTGAGGTCGCCGATATGGCAACACAAATTGCCCCAGCTGACACTGTGGTGCTGGAGGGTAATGAAGTGAAGTTCCCTCCCGTGGCAGCCAGAGCCCAGAGGTTAGACAGAGAAGGTTTTTAAACTGAGATATTTACTGGGTTTGAATCTGTATTTCCTGCAAATGTATTGCCAAGGAGGGAAACGAACCACAGGAAATATCTGAGCTCCCCGAGCATCTGACCTCACTGAGTAACCGTGTTGATCAGGAGGGTTCCCGACTGAATGAATTAACCCGAAAGACCTGAAATGAAGACATGGTGAAATTGCTTAAGAAACAAGCTGCAGGGCTTTGTGGTCAGAAATGAATCATATTATCAACTTTTTAAAAAAAAAATTCTAGTCACCTTTTTTTTATTTGAAAAATAAAGTTGATGTTGCCCACTGATATACTTTAAAGAGGTGTCTTGAAAAGGAATTTGTTGGTTTGAAATTATCACGAAAAAAGGAGTCAGACAGATAAAAAAAAAATAATATCAGACAGACTAGAAACAAAACTCCAAGTGAGTCACGCTGATCTGGTAGAAAAATTAAAGGTGAATTGATTCAACTATGAATTACCAGAGGGATTTCAAGCAGCATTTCAGGTGTTCTCAAAGTTCACATATTCTGGATAAACTTTTGGTTTGCTAGCCTTGTTTCTATTGACAGAAATGTTACTTTAAAAAATAAACTTTTCAATCTGCTATCAGAAAACAAACTCAGAAAACATTCTTTATGATCTGGTTGGTTGGACATCACTGACTATTCACAGGCAACAGCACTGGTACACTTTCATTTATAAAGCAATATTGGGCAAACTTCCAGCCTACCTTTGTAACCTTCTCTGTGTCAACTCTGTTAGTTGCCAGCTGCGTTCCTCCAAGTGGTTACTTTTCAATGTATCCCGGGTTTTAACTGATTTCGGGAAAACTGCATTTTCCTACTGTGCTCCATGGGCTTGGAGTAATCTACAGAAAGATCTTAGATTGAAAACACTCATATCAATTTATAAATTTAAGGGCATCATAAAGAATGTGGGGCTGCAGGGTGGCACAGTTGGTTAGCACTGTTGCCTCGCAGCAAGAAGTTTGCCGGTTCGCGTCCCGGTGGGGGCACTGGGATCTTTCTGCGTGAAGTTTGCATGTTCTCCCCGTGCAGTGTGGGTTCTCTCCTGGTTCTCCAGCTTCCTCCCAAAAACATGTTGAGGTTAATTGGTGATTCTAAATTGTCCGTAGGTGTGAATGTGGGTGTGCTTGGTTGTCTGTCTCTAAGTGTAGCCCTGTGACAGACTGGCGACCTGTCCAGGGTGTCCCCTGCCTTCGCCCTAAGTCAGCTGGGATAGGCTCCAGCCCCCCCGCGACCCTAGTGAGGATTTAGCGGTGTACGGATAATGGATGGATGGATAAAGAATGTGGTGTCGGAGATATGTGATTGTTTTTCCACTATGTTTTAATAGTTGTTCTTGTTGTTTCATTTGTATTTGTTGCATCTTAATATGTTGTGATTGGCTGCTACCTCGGCCAGGTCTCTCATGGAAAAGATATTTTGAATCTCAATGGGACTTCCTGGTTAAATACATTTAAGTTTGAAAAATTTTCCACTGCAGATATAGCAGAAATATTGTATCACTGGTATGTGTTCACTTGTTAACAAAAAGAAATATCAGTAGATAAACAACAGAAAACTTGAAACTTAAGATCTGAACATCAGATGATTGAAATCTTTTACTGTGTTAAATAGCTAAAACAGCTGAGATCTAAAAGTGGACAACATGTAGCCTGAAATACTATTCACTGAATTAACTAGTCTCATTAACTTAAAGGACCCCCTATGAGTAAAACAAAAAATAATAATTTTTATTTTATTTATTTATTTATTTATTTGTTTATTTTACCTTGTTTATATGCTTTGGTTTTGTTTTTTGTTTTTTTTTACATGTTGGAAGAGATACCTTGAGTAAAAAGCAGTTATGGCCTTTGAAAAGCATTTTTACCTTGAAACTAGAACAAAGATAAGTTTAAAAAAACGTCGATTCAGATTTGATTAATACAAACCTAAAGAGCCAATCACGCACACTTGATATGAGACTTACGATATCATTCTGTATCAGAAATTTTCCATGGCGGATATAGCAGAAATACTGTATCTCTGGCATGTGTTCACTTGTTAACAAGAAATATTAGTAGATAAATAACAAAGATGCATTTGAGGTCACCTAGAAACAGACTTATGAAATACTTTGTCCACCAGTGAGCACTGATAACATTATTTTTTTTTTTAATGTACTGATCAGTGTTATCAAAAACCAATAATAAAAAAAAAAAGTAAATACCTATTTTAAAGTTGGTTAAAAAATATATTTTATTGGTAATAGCATTCATAGATTCCTGCCAGATTTGTTTTCTAAATGTCTGTTTTTGCCTCAAAAGTCTGACACTGGTTGGTGCCTCAAAAGTCTGACACTGGTTGGATCCAACTATGATTATTAAGACCAAACTAAAGCCACTGCAAACACAAACAGGCTAAGCAAACATGTTGGAACACAAAGTAACAAATGAAAAATCTAAAAAAAAAAAAAAAAAAAAGGGGGAGGGGGGAGTTTATAAACATGCAGAAACTAAAGCCTATAATTGTTGTGAATCAAAGAGGAACCAGATGTGAGGGTTATGGATCATGTTAACTTTTTTGGGGGGTTGTTCCTGCTTTTCCCTCTGTTTTTTGGTTGCCGTGTTGTTATTCTGCACCAGTATTACCCCGTACAGGGCTACTGGTCCAGCTTACCGTTAATAGGGTTAAGTTCTAGTTACCTACAGGCCCTTGACCTAATAGGATTCTATGGAACTGCTTAAGCTGGTGTCGAGGAAACTCGCCTAGCTTCTGACTGCCTTAATCCAGACGTCTACCCCGCTTCTTCTAATAGGCAACCCAACTAAGTAGCCTCAGTAGTCGAATCACCCACCAGACACGCCTGTTAATGGCAGCTTTCCTCTTAATGGAACGAGCACTTGGTAAATTGCTAGGTTGGATTTTAGAGATTTGGCACTACTAACCCCAGGGACATGTTTAAATATTCTATTTTACTTGCGACTTAGAATAACCGTTAAGAACCACTAAAAGATCATGTGCACACATTTGTCTAACTTTTTACTACCATCAGATACTTGAAGTGACTCAATAAAATTTCAGTCCATATTGTCTTTAAATGCAGGATTATGTATTTATTGCAACTCTTTTAGCATGGGCAAAGCAACAGCAGTTGATTATCTACTCATAATTACTCACATTATAATTAGATCTGATTAATTTGAAAACAGTAATATGCTCTGTGCTCATCTAAAACTAAAATCAATAACAAATTACTTGGTTTGGAGAGGGAGAGAGCCTAACAGCCTGGCCGGAACTGACCGACTCAGCCCCGTCTTGTCCTGAGCTAAGAGAGACCCCCTACCAGCAGAGCAGCAACCCAGTACGGGGCACCGATGCGCAGGTGGAGTCGTCCACGACGAAGACGAAGAGTCGCAACTCCGATTAGAACTGCAGTCTGTTTTTGTATTTCACTGGATGGGGAAGGGAGGCCTGTTCTTCTGGCAGAACACAGAAAAGGGTTCTGCCGTTCCTCTTCTGTTGCACTACAGTTCCGTTGCAACTCCTTCCATGCACACTCAGTCAATTGAAAAATCTTCTAAGAACTCTAAGAGTCCCCCAAGCATCCCTCAATCTCCTGGTCAGGACGACGTCCAAGTGTGTTCTCCAGCACATTCTCTCCTGTGCTTTCTCCGGCACGATCTCCGACAAACATCTTTCTGTCGGTGGCCTTTATAGTATTTCTGCAGCTCTCTCCCCCGTACACATTGTCTGATTAGTACTAATGCACACTCATTACTACACACCAGTGATACACACTAGATACACACACTCATTGTTACACACACATTTCCAGTAGATGTTTCACCCTTTTTCTCCTGAGTCATGCGGTGTTGCATCCCGTCGTGCAACACTCTAACCCCATCTTTGGTAACCGGAACGGCCATAGTTTGGCAAACACAGGATGCTTCAGAGCCATCTGTTTACAAAAAGACGAACCTCTGTCTATCACAAGAGGATCCATGGGCTACTTTAGCAATGGGCTCATCTTGCAATCATCCTGTGACTAACAACCTCATGATTTGTTCTGTATCCCCCTGTCTTCAAGGACACTGTCCTCACTTGCTCCTTTAAACTTATCATGAATTCTGCTGGAAACCACCTAAAACATTTTGTATCCATTATAATGTCTTAGAATCATCAGCTTAACTTTAACACTACTGATTATCTGGTTATATAATGCCTATTTAAGAATCATCACTTTAATTTAGTCACACAATTATCGTATTTGTAGCACAGTAGATAATATTTCAAATCATAAAGTCTTTTATATTGCTTACTGCAGAGCCAAAGTTCTTTGTTTGTGGCTGCGTCTGGAATCTCAGACCTTGACTCCACTTGACACCCCCTTCTTGAGATCACTGACAGCCACCAGTTAACTCCAGGAAAGTGGCTTGAACGTTGAAGGTGTCCAGCAACTCTTCATCAGGTGTATCCAATTGTTCCTCTTTGGAACCAAGGTTAATCACAGGAGCCGAGTGAGTGGGCTTCTCCTCTGCCTCATACCCCCACTCGTCAAGGACCAACATGTCCCTGCCATCAGGAACTTGAGCTGCTGGTGACTTCGACCTCCGCACCTCTGACTTAGGACGTTGCAGCTCCTCCAGCCGTCTGTCCACAGCTGCAGCAATAGCCGTCACTTCTTCCATAACAGAATCATCTTCTAATGGAGAGACTGGCTCCCACTCGGCGCAGTCGTGCCAAGCGCAGAGATAAAGCTGCTCTAATTCCTCCGTCGCGCCTGTAGTTGACGCTGGCTCTTGTGCAGTTTCCTCATCTTTCCTGGGGGTGCCTTGACCACCGGGGCTGGTTCCGTCTCCACCAACTTCTCCACTGCTGGATCATACAGCCACTTCGGGGCCGGTTCGAGCTGGATCAACGGCAGCTGGCGCTCAGCCTTCGGCAGAGAAGCCCCTATGGCCACGAATCTACCATCCCCTAAGTGGGAAGTGGAGACTCGAGACCCATCAGGGAACTTCCACATCTTCATAAACACTTGGCAATAGACGGTATTTGGATGGGTGTCTATTGTGCCTAAACTTCGCCTGCCGTTGTCCAGACCAGTTGGGTGTTCGTCTCGATCCTTATACATTCATGTACTGGCATCGAGGGAACCCTTGCCCCCGCTTTACTGATGTAGATGCCCCGAGCGATGGTAACTTGGAAGAATGCAGTATAACACTTACTGCACCACAGCTGTTGGGCGACGTCCCATAGGTATGTGGCCTGCTCTAGGGTAGTGGTACAACAGGCGCACTTGGCTTCTTTCTGTAATGTAAGCATATATAAAGGTGCACTTTGATTAATTTCTTTTCACAGCGTTACTTAGCGTAACAAGCAAGCGCACAGGCCTTTTCTCCTTCTTCTTTCTACACCTCCGTTTCTCTTTTTGCGGCGTGCCTCTGGCTCAATGCGCTTAACCAGGGTGACTTAAGCGCTGGAGGGGTCCTTCCCGGACTTCTTGGGGTCTCTCGTCTTGGGAAGACAGCTTCATACAGCATGAACCAGACTATAGTGGGTGTCTCTACGTTGGGGACGAGCCAGTAGACGGTAGCAGTGATCCCCCAGCCAATTCCCCATAGGGTAATGGCGGCAAGTCTCAACAGCCAACGCCTTCTTCCTCTTTCTTGCATGGTCATGGTCATGATCACGAGATACACCAGTAGGGCGATGACTAAGAGTCCTTCGTAGAGGGTGCTGATCCACCTCATTGGTCTGTAGAAGAGGATGGAAAAATCAAGGCCCATCCAAAGGACGATGAGTAGCCCTTTGCAGATCTCTGTTCAGGTGGTATCGATTCTGGTTTGCCCCAGGTTGTAGGTCATGAACATAGACAGAGTCCATCTCCCCTGCCTTCGGTAGATATTCTCCATGCAGGTCTTCACGCCCCCCAGGATCAAGGCTGTGATCCTCAAGGGCTGATCAAAGGACCATTCCCCAACACAGCAGAGGGTGAACCATGTAACTTCTATTGCCCAGAACTCCACTGCTCTCTCATAAGCTTCTTTGGCACATAGCGAAGCAGAATCTTGTGAGGAGTTTGTTATACTCACAGTTGACAGGGTTGAGTTCGGGGCGGTTGTTGCTCCAACATTCGTAGTGGAAGACATGGTTAAGATAAGATATGCCTTTATTTATCTCACAGTGGAGAAATTCACACCGTTGATAGCAGCTTTCAACAGAGGTACACATATACAAGACAGGAAAAAATAAAAAATAAAAAATGTACATATAAATATGAGAAATAGTGCAAACAAGGTGAGTAGTGCAAAACAGAATATGAAAAATGAGCTTCTGAATGGGTGAATGGTTCAACTATTTGCTATATCTGTTCTAAATCTGAACTGGTTCTGCTATTAAGATTGTCTTGGTTTTTCTTTGCTGCTCACCCTCCAGGTTCTGGAACTGCAATGGCCAGAGGGTTCTGGAGCTCCGCATTTTACACTTCTGTGAGCCCCTCCCTTTTCTGGAGAAGGGGTTCTCCTCCTTCCTTCTTTGGGCGATGCCGTTTTTTGCAGCAGGATCGAACGGCGGCTTGGGCTCCTCCTTTTACCACAGCAAAACTGATGAGGCCCAGAATGATTAATCCTAATATCATCAGGAGGTATGGCCACAGCCAGGCGAACAGTTCTCCTATCCAACCTTCCAACACATGAATTCCTTCGCTGATTGTCTCAGCCACACTTTCCACCACGGTTGCGACCGTCCCTCTCACCGTCGTTCCCGCTAGCTCATACCAGCGGCACTCATGTTCATTCTTCCCCTTGCCACATTTCACCCAGTGCTCCGCTGGTGAGTGGCAAGTCCCGTTGTTGTAGAGGCGATTAGGCCCCAGCCATTCGAATCCTTTAGTCTCTTTTCCTTCACAGAGACTCTTTTTGAAGGCATGTCCTTCTGCTATGAAAATCGTGGGGTCTGCAACTTGGGGGATAATCTTCCCGTTTTGGTCTTTTCTGTCCTTCATTTGATGTCCTAAAATGGTTTTAGCACACCCAACAGCCACTTGTGCTGATCTTCTCCATATACAGTCTGTTTTGCTCTTTACCCATTTCACTTCTAACCCGTAGGTTTCGTAGTCGTCACCGTAGTGACTTTGACAGTGATCAGTCCAGCCTGGCACTCCTTCACAGTGCCTTCGAGCCAGGCCGATTGTACACGTTGTGTTAGCTCTGTCACACACCATACCCCAGGGTCTGGGGCTGACATATGACTCCGGCCTAGACCAAACTCCGGGCCATATATCACGTTCTTTAGAGTAGACGGTAGCCAAGTATTGGTACTATACCCAATAATTTTTGGTCTTTGACAGGCAGGGGACCACCCAGTCCAACACCTCTTGCTTCTGCAACCCCCACCAGGTGGAAGTCTCGCTCCGGGTGTGTCCCTCTTTCCAGGCCTGTAAAATCCCTTTGACCGTTTTATTAACTGTTAACCCATTGCAGTTGTAAGTCCACACTCCGTAGTACTTGTTCCATTCTTGCCATAGTGGACATCTTGGTGAAGCATTGTTGCTCACGTACTCTGTTCCCTCTAACGCTCTCACACTAATATTTCTTGTTAACAAGTGAACACATGCCAGTGATACAGTATTTCTGCTATATCCACCATAGAAAATTTCTGATACAGAATGATATCGTAAGTCTCATATCAAGTGTGCGTGATTGGCTCTTTAGGTTTGTATTAATCAAATCTGAATCGACGTTTTTTTTAAACTCATCTTTGTTCTAGTTTCAAGGTAAAAATGCTTTTCAAAGGCCATAACTGCTTTTTACTCAAGGTATCTCTTCCAACATGTAAAAAACAAACAAACAAACAAAACCGAAGCATATAAACAAGGTAAAAAAAAGTAAAATAAAATAAACGCTCTAACCACCTTCTCTACCACACAGTCATTGATCGACTGCGGCACTCTCATCAGTTCAACGGGCGTGGGGAGTTTCTGGACATACATGTCAGTCTGTTGGGGTCCAGCCAGGCCTTGGCCAGTTCTTGCGTAGCCTCTAGGGAAAGCTCCCCTGAAGTGCCTCAGCGGGACCACCCACAGCCAGGGCAAGGTGTCATTAATCCATTCTTCGTGGTGAGCCCCGGGTCGGAGTGTGTATGCTCCCTTGGTCACATAGAAAAAAGAGTGCTTGGCTGGTGTAATTACCATATAGTTCTGAGTCTCACACTTGTACCATATATATATATACACTACCGGTCAAAAGTTTTAGAACACCCTAATTTTTCCAGTTATTTATTGCAATTCAAGTCGTGCTAGTCCAATGAATAGCTCGAAATGGTACAAAGGTAAGGACTGGACAACCAGAGGTTAAAAAAAAGAGGTTTGGTTACAAAAAAAACAAAAATAATGTATATTTCAGAATTATACAAAAAGACCTTTTTCAGGAAACACGAAGTGGGTTAACAATTTAAAGCTGTTCTGCAGCAATGAAGGTTGAAACAGCCTTAAAAGCTGGTGCTACTAATTCCTACAGGTGTTCCAACTTTTCTTGATTACATACAACCCCCTCTGTCTCCATAAAAGTATTGTTAGAACACACTGTAGTACCAGACCCTCATGAGCATCAGGTGAACAGTATTGTACTGCAGAAAGTAGTGTGTTGCTACAAAAATGGCAAGAAAAAGGCAATTAACAATGGAAGAGAGACAGACCATCATAACAATTAAAGATGTAGATCTTTCCTACAGGGAAATTGCAAAGAAGTCAAGGTGTCAGTGAGTACAGTTTGCTTCACCATCAAAGGGCACTCAGAAACTGGGGGAAACTCTGACAGGAAGTGGTCTGGCAGACCCAAAGCCACAACTGAATCAGAACACGTTTCTGAGAGTTAACAGCTTGTGTGATAGGCGGCTCACAGGACAACAGCTTCAAGCACAGCTTAATAGT
>NW_007579472.1:70391-79393 GCF_000690725.1 Stegastes partitus | reverse complement strand
GTGACTTGTACAGAGTGAGAGGCACTCTGAACCAAAACGGCTACCACAGCATTCTGCAGCACCATGCAATACCCTCTGGTATGCACCTCGTTGGTCAGAGGTTCATCCTACAGCAAGATAATGACCCAAAACACAAGTCCAAGCTATGCCAGAACTACCTCAGGAAAAAAGAACAAGATGGTAAGCTTGAAAACATGGAGTGGCCAGCACAGTCTCCAGACTTAAAGTCCATTGAGCTGGTTTGGGATGAACTAGACAGAAGAGTGAAAACCAAGCAGCCTACAAGTGCCACACATTTATGGGAACTTCTGCAACAGACTTGGGAAGAACTTTCTGAACAATATTTGATTTCTGTTGTAGAAAGAACGCCACAAGTGTGTTCAGCTGTTATATCTGCCAAAGGTGGCTACTTTGATGAGTCAAAAGTTTGGAATATATTTTGGTCTATAAATTGATTCCATGATTTATTTTTCAACTCAAATTGCTTATTTGTTCTATGCTTTCATTTCAGTGTACAATGACACAAAAAATGGAATAATTTTCAGTGAAAAACTGGAAAAAGTGTGGTGTTCTAAAACTTTTGACCGGTAGTGTATATATATAGCAGGGGTTTAAAACGGAACAGGAAACTTCGTGGTCATACATTCCCTCGCTAGCTCTCTGCTGCGGTTGCGGTGATGGCCACGGTGTCTTGGCCGAAAATCCGGATCTACCAGATCTATGGGGGCTTTTTGGGCTAACGCTGTGCTGATCGATGCAATAGATGTAGGTGTAGAGGCTGTACCTTGGTTCGCTGTTGTATTCTGGGTTAGTTCTGTGGTGTTGTGGGTGCTCGGAGCCTTGGTGCGTTTTGGAGGCAGCGAAGGGGAAGCTACCGCACAAGAAAGGTTGTAGTACCCCCAGAACTTGCCTCGTCTCGGGAGTATAGAGGCACAGGATTCATTCTTAGGGTGTGCTGTGTAGACTACTTCGTCTTTCCAATTCCCTTGGTTCTTCACCCCTGGCCAGGGCACACAGGCTGCCGTACAGTACCATTTAGGACCCTCAGACTCTGGGGTGATCCAGTTGCATTGGACTGGTCGGTTCTCTCTTCCTACCCGAACCCACAATTGAATTCCTATCTCATCTCCTTTTATCTGCCAGCCTTCTAAAAGTCTGCTCTTCTCTGTCAGATTTTCACTCTCAAAAATCTCTCTCCATGTTTCTAGGGTGATGTTTTCTCCCTCTCCTGCGGTTTTCATATCTCCAATCCACTTAATGAGGTCTGCAGTCAAGTTGCGACCCTTGGTCCCCTCCTGGATTTGCCCGAACTGAGCCACCAGGGAGGTCAAATTCAACAAATCAGTCTTGTTGCCCCAAGCTCGTAATTTGGGAAAAAGAGGTTATGGGGTTCTGCGATCCCGCAGGTCTGGTTGAACCTCTTGGTTTTGGTGTAGAATACCCTCACATGGCTGTTTCTCCAGGGCTCCTCATCGTAACAGTACAAAATGGCCAGGAGTGCCACAAATCCTGCCAAAACTACAAAAAACGTAGCCAAAAGACAAAAGCTAATCCTTTTTCCGTTCCGATGTTGATGCCTGTTTCGTCGCTGCCGATTACCCTCTTCTAGTGATTTAGGTGTAGCCTCGAGCTCCATGGTTTCCTCCGCTGTTTCTTCTTCTGTTTCATCTTGTTCCCGCATGTCGGGCATGTTAGGGAAGTTCCAGAGTTAGGCTCTGTTCTCTTATCTAATGACACAATGATGGGCGGCCGTCTCTGACGATAGCCACTCTGATCTCTTTGTATTCTGCCTTTAAGGAGCGTAGTCATTATTGGTGAGGGGTGTGTCTCAAGCTTCAAATCCAGCCCACGCCACACCCATTTCCAACACATAGCTCTCAGCTTCTCCGGTTGCGGCAGGGGCCCTTCAACGTAGCTGAAGCCAGTCCTGTAGGCCCCCGGGAACAATCCTACCCAGGCTTCTTGGTAGCGGCTTCCAGCTGCTCAGGTGCCACAAACTTGGATCAACTCAGTGTACAAGGGTTCATTTCGTGCAGTCACCAACTCTGTTACAGTTCCCCATCGATCATGAGGAATGCAGGAGAACATATCATTTTCCACCACATGGGACTCTCCTGTGAAGGAGAGCGTCCGTCAGTTTTCAAATGACATGTCCAGTGAGTAGCGGCGGGTGCGTAGTGGCAGAGTCTGGTTTTCCAGTATGCATGTCCAGTGGCCTCGGGCCCTGTCCTGTATGTTCCACTTCATGAACGGGCTGGTAGTCCAGATCAGGGTGTCACCCACCCATACTTCAGCATATTCTTTTTGCAGCGGGTCGGCGTAGTTTGGGCCCCAGCGGACAGTAAGAAGTTTCCCTTGTAGCGAGAAGTAGGCAGCGTTCAAGATCCACGGGGCTGACGGAGGACATTTGAGTGTTGGTTCCCATTTTATACCTATCTTCTTGGCTATGGCCATTTGTCATTTCTGCCCTATTTGTAGGTCGTTTCCCGCTCATATTACTGAAAAGAGAACTGTGAACAAACCTGATTTCGTTGTATTCACTCCGCGCTCATACTCAAAGTTGCTGCAGAACTATCCATCGGATCTGCACGCTTTTCTGTTGTAATCAAAGTCTGGGTGATCTAGCCATACTCTTTTGTGGGCCAATTTCAGATAAGGTCTTCCTGTCCATGGGCTTTTGAGGTTCAGGGTACGGCATTGCGACAATTAGGGGTGTTTCAGAGTTCTGAGTGTTTTTGGTCAGGGTCAGGCTTTCGTCATCCCGTTTTTGGCAAGTGACGCCTGATCCAGT
The DNA here is from genome assembly GCF_000690725.1 of Stegastes partitus. Classification (NCBI taxonomy): domain Eukaryota; kingdom Metazoa; phylum Chordata; class Actinopteri; family Pomacentridae; genus Stegastes; species Stegastes partitus. The sequence goes on along the minus strand of NW_007579472.1, from coordinate 76,602 downwards.
CCATAAAATTACTCGAACGAAAGTTCTTCTTCTTTTTTTCGGTTTTGAGTTCAACAGCAGGCGCAGGATCCTCTACGCGAGCGAGTTCCCCTCCAACAGAAAACACTCCCTCGTATGGTATCATTACCATCCTCACGGTCACTTTTATCTGCAGCGTTTGGTCTGGCTCACTGGGTGTGGCCGCTCTTGACACCCAGGAGTCCACCAATTGGACGGTGCCGTCTCGACGCCACCCCTCCGGGGTGACAGTAAACACCTTACTCTTTGCTTTGGTTTTCTCACCCATATGTCCCCAGGTGTCCAGGCTTGTGACGGTATAGGCCAGGTTGGTAGTTCTGGCTCCCTCTTCCCTGGGGATCGGGTCGGAGTCCTCCAAGGGGATGGACTGGTCATCGAAAATTTCTGCTACCAGCCTCCCTCAGGCAGTTAACTCCCAAGGCCCTTCCCATCCATGGGTTTGAGCCATCTCTCGATGAGGGTCTGGTATTTTCTCCATACCAGATGTGTATTCGGGACCGTCAGGATCTCGGTATACTCTGAACACCAGTGGGACTTAAGTTGAGGCCATTGGCGGGTGTACAAAAGACTCTATTATTTGCTTTATTTGTGTAACGTTTATTGATGTTTTATTTATAATACAAGTTGTGTAGTTTGAGTATAACCGTTATATAGTAGTTTCGTTTGGGCGGAAGTGACGTCATTGCAGCGGCCGCTCCCGATAGTCTGCTCAGCGGGGCTAACGATGCGGATGTCAAACAGCGGCTATCAGTCCGGAGAACGGTTCCCTACATGTTTGTCCGTGAATGACAAGTAAGACAGTTGATTCCGACTGTTTGTTCCGGTTAAATATGTGGAAAATGTTTATCTTCAATTTCGTTTGTGACTGAGTGTAGCTAAGGGAAGTAGCTAAGTGCTAATCGGCTAGCGCTAGCAAACAGGTACGTGATGTTAGTTTATCCCGGCCTGAATATGAATATGTTTGTTTGCTGAGTAGTAGTAGCAGTTTGGCAGCCACATGGGCACATTCTGCATATCGTATAGCATTAACTCATTACTGCCTGGTTAGTCCTAAAAACCCAGATCAGTTCACATGTCAGTTGTGTACTTGTAAGACAGCATGTTGTGACCAATTGTAATAATTGTATTTGTTATTTTGTCCCTTTATTGACAGGAAACCACACACAAACAGACACACACACACACACACACACACACACACACACCCAAACTTCCCCTTGTAAAGATTGAATGGAGTACACGTCTCTGAAATTGAAAAGACTCGTCTCATCTTTCCCTGCCAATCACCTCCACCTGCCTGCACTAACAGTTAAAGAAACATCCTGGCCTCAAGTGGTGTTCTGGCCGACACTCCAGGTTGAGAGCAGTGATAACTACAGCTAGCCCCTCAGTTCTCCCCCACAGCGGGGTCATAATCCCAACCATGGATGGACTGTAAGGCCAGGCTCCTGACACCATCTTCTCCCATAGGGGCTGCTCTTCATCCTCCTCTCCAGGCCCTGCTTCTCCGCAGGTTTCGGTCGAAGGGTAGAGGGGCGGTGCTGATGCTATTACCCCTGCTCCGCTTACCCCAAGGCTCGCGGCAGGCACCCCGGTCGTTTTGGGATTAACTGCAGCAGCACAGCCTGAATCCTCCATCGGCTTCAGTTGAAGGACAGGGTCGATGTATTTCCTCACCTGCCACCCTTCAGCTTGGGCGACTTGCATCAGTTGTCCGCACCGCCTTAGGAGGTTGCAGCTGCCGCAGAAGATAATCTTTTGCCCAGTCCATTGACAGGTGCAGCCGGTGAAGTCAGGCCTTGTCCCCCGCATGTCCCACTGGGTCACTATGTGCAGTCTGGTCAGAGTGGTTACTCTGCAGTGCCCACACACGAATGCATCCAGCACCTTCACTGGTTTAGGACCCATATCTTTCCATTCTCTTTTTCCTGACCTGACGCGGATTGGCTTCTCCTGGCCAGGTCCTTCCCACCTTACTGCCAATGTGGTCGGTTTCCAACAGACCACACACATGTTCTTCATTTCTCTCCACTCCAACAACTTTTTCTCATCCGACAGGATTCCATTTTTAGCGTAATCCAATTTCTTCAAGGCTCTGCCTGCCCAGAGCCCCGTAGTACTTCTCCGTATGGCAACCACGCCTTTAACAGTGGCCACTCTAAAAAGGGTGGTAGACCTTGTGTGCTCGTGGCCATGGTTCTTGGTTCCTAGTTTCTTCTAGTCTGGAACTGGTTTCAGCTGCTCCACTCCTTGGATTCCTCCTTTCTTTAGTAACACGGTGTTACTGTCTAAGACTTCTTTCACTATGTCAGGTTTCTCGTATTTTGCCTTCACGGCATTCCAGTGGGAGCGTCTCTGGTCCTTATCCAGACTCGCTGCCCCACTCGAAATGGCACTTTAGGTCTGGGGACCGCCTTCTTGTCCTCAGAGCCCCGCCCTATCTCTTCTGAGATGAAGGGGCATTGATTCAGCTGTTCAGAGGGGGAGGGCCTGTCAACTTGATGACGATCATTCAGGGCCCTTCCCACCTCGAGGGCTCCAGCACTCCAGTCTCTGGAATTAGCATTCTTGCCGATCCAGTTTTTCACTAGCCCTATAGTGCGTTCCACCACCCCATTTGCTTGCGGTGGAGAGTAGATCCGTACCACCCCTTGTTCTTGACACCACAGGTCTACTTTAGCATTGCGAAAATGAGTTCCATTGTCCGTCCTGAGCTCTCTAGGCACCCCTAGATGGCTACAGGCTTGGTCCAGCATGCTAACAGCACTGTTGCCGTTAGCCTTTCTCACTGGTTTGATGATCACATACCCTGACATAGAGTCCACTCGCACCAAGAGTTGCTTTTCACCTTTCTTCCCCGCTACGCCCATGGGGCCTGCTACATCCATGCACACGGATCCCCAGGATACGGTGCTTTTTATGGTGAGTCCTCCCACCCTCTGTCCTCTGCGACCGGCATTATAGCGACCACATGTCTCACAGTCTTTCAGGACTTGGCGTATTTGGTGCTCAGGAATCCAAAGCTGCTGCTTCTCCAGCTCCTTGCGTGTGGGAAGTGTGCCAACATGGCCAAGCGCTTCATGTACAGCCTGCACCACCCCCTTCACGCATTTTTCTGGAACTACCCGTCCTTCGGGCGTCTGTTCCCACTCCTTGATTCCGACAAAGACAACTCTTCTCATCTGGACGAAACGATCCACCTCGTCATTTCCTTGCCAGTGAGCTCCTTCCTTCGTATGAGCTCTCTGGTGTATTACCTCAAGGTCCATGCTGAGGCGTAGTTCTGCGATTTTCTTCCACAGGTCCCGGTGAGCTACCGGTTTTCCCTTGGCTCTCTCTAATCCGTTTTCCTCACATATGGAGAGATCTTCATTCATGGCTTGTGCACAGCAATAGCTGTCGGTTATTACTCTGGCTCTTTTTGCTTTCCGCTTTTCTAGCTCTAGCAGTCCCTCAAGGACCGCTGTCACTTTTCCTGCTTGCACGCTGCCGTCCACACTGCCTTTCCGTTGCTGTCGCTCCTTTTCCCGTTGCTTGAGGATGAAGCCCCAGTAGGCAGTGCTGTCCGGCCCTTTTCTTGACCTGTCGGTATAGATTATCCACTCATATGGTTATTTTTCTGGCTTTTCCGGTTCTGTTGGTTTTTTACGTGAGGGTTGCACAGGCCCAATTTCTAGGTCGGGGTCGAACAGTACATCTTCCCATCTTCCCCACCTGGCATTGGTCGCTTTCGTACTCTCCACAGTGGCTTTTCTCAGGAACCGATTTACCTGGCTCTGGGTGATGACTTGGATCCCTTGGCCTTGCGCTAGATCTTTCAGGGCGCTCCAATACCTGGCCAGCACTCCTAGTTCCTTCTCTTCTGGTGGATATTTTCTTTCCACCGTGGTCAGGGTGTAGCTCCAAAGCGCCACCATCCCTGCTCCTTCGTTGCTGACTGTCACCACTGCGTCTTCCTCCACACAGCTAGTTTCTGCTACCAGCCTGGTGTCTAAACTTCTCGGTTCCATTCTCAGGGCCCCCTGGATGGCGTCTGTGAGCTCCTCCAAGTGGCTCTGATCTGTAGCTGTCCATATCCATGATCGATCAGTGTCTGATTCAGGGTCTCCTTTTCTCAGCTTGGCGTACAGCGGTTTAGCATACTTCTAATAGCCGGGTACATGGTCTCTGACATAGTTACACAGTCCCAGAATCTTCTGCAGCTCATTCAGGGTTGTCGGGGGTTGGATTTGATCCAACTTCTCTCTAAACCCTTCTGACAGGCCTAGGTCTGTAGAAACTTGAAACCCCAGGTAGGTTACTTGAAACTGTCCGAATTGACATTTCTTCAAGTTCAGTTTCAAACCAGCTACTGTCAGTCGTTCGACGACTTGCTGTAGCCTTTTTAAGAGTGCATCCACGATAGGACCAGGCGGGGGTGGCACAAGCCATCTCACCGATTTCAATGAAACTTTGCCAGTTTAAAGGGGTCCACCCAAAACTACTTCAGTCTAAGTTTAAGGAAATTTGGTCAAACTGGGGGGATTTCACAACCCTCTGTTTTTTTTTTTTCTCAAAAATGACCAAAAATCGCCTAAAAAATGGTCAGAAGTATAAAGCTCTACTGCTGTAAGAATTCAACCAAATCTTTTCATATTTTCAGTGAATGTTATCCTACCCAAGGACAATCTATTGTCAACGTTTCGTTCTCCTACGACCAGTTCCATCACACAAATCATGTCAGCCAAGACCGCCTCTCTCACCCAACAGTGAAAACTGTTAAAATACCCAAAGTTTAGGCCAAAATATCTCCAATGCCCGAGCATGCTTCAAAAAACTGAGCATACCGTCTAAAAGGTGGGACTTCATACTAACATTATCTGCAAAAAAATCTTTGGGCACTCACTGAATTATTTTACAGGAGGACTGCAAACTTGTCTCCCACCGCAGGTTATCCGCTTCAGTTTTTTTTCATTATAATGTGTTGATTCTCTAATTATGACACAGCAACAGACAGAAAATGCCACAAAATGCTTACACACCACACACTTTAATGAAATAAAACCAATTATATTTAATTGCTTAAACAAAAACAAATACTTTGCCCACCACAGGGTACCCGCGTACATTTTTTTTCACTATAACGCACCAATTCGGTAACAATGGCATAACAACAGACAGAAAATGCTGCAAAATGGTTGCACACCATAAACTTTCATGAAATAGAACCATTTTGAAAGCTTTTGTTTTACCTTAGCCATAAAAATAAGAATCGGCAGCTTAAAAATGACCTCTGTTATTGTATAAGTGAACTATGTGACGAGACTCACTCTTCGCTAAGTCAAACCAGGAGTCATAGAACACTATCAAAACGCTCACTTTGTCTGTATTTGAATGTGAGAATGATTTTATAATTAAAAAAATGGCTTTTGTTTGTCTAATAATGGAATAATACATTTGCTTGAAACTTGCACGCCTGACATTGCATCTTGATACAGACAACTTTATCAAAAAGACTTTGTTCTACTGAAAATAAATTGATTCGCTTATGACTCAATTTTAGTTGCTTAATATGCCTAAAAAGGAGAAAAGCGTTTGGCTGTAAAATAATCCATTTTCAGTCCCGATAAACCGGAGGAGTTACAGCCTGATTCAAGCTGCGCTGCGTCGAGCGTAGAAGATTGGAAGTCACACGTTCTCTATTCAGTTCACCAGGACGAGGCCAAGAGCAAAATGATTGATAACCTGAAACCACTGCACATGCTGCTCATAGTGGACTGGGCCATGAAGTTCATTCCAACCAGTTTTTGGGAAACGCAGCACGACTGGTTTGGAAAGAAGGGGAAGTCCTGGCATCTATCGGTGGCCATCACTAAAGCAGGAGATGGAACGATTGAGGTAGAATCATGTGCCTTCTCTTCTGTCTTTATCGCTTGCTGCCCACTGTAAACTAGTTTCTCGTGAGCCCGCTCTTTGTTGCGCTAACCGATTACAAATTTGGATAACTGATAAGAAAGCCAAGAAAGATGTGAAACCCTATATTCTTCGGAGTGGTAATTTCAAAATTTCATTGATTTTCACTTATAACAATAATAATAATAGTATGAAGTCCCACCTTTTAGACAGTATGCTCAGTTTTTTGAAGCATGCTCGGGCATTGGAGATATTTTGGCCTAAACTTTGGGTATTTTAACAGTTTTCACTGTTGGGTGAG
>NW_007579472.1:68792-70046 GCF_000690725.1 Stegastes partitus | reverse complement strand
TGTGCCACCCCCGCCTGGTCCTATCGTGGATGCACTCTTAAGTGTTCTTCTTCCGTGTCATCGGCGATGAACACGTCGTCGATGTAGATGGTCACTCCAAGTCCCTGTAGTATATTCATTACCGCCGACACAAAAACATTGGGCGAGTTCTTGTATCCCTGGGGTAGCCGATTCCACACATATGCTCTTCCTTTGTGCGTGAACGCCGTCTTGCCCTGGGACACCCTCGCTAATCTCAGAGAAAAGAATCCATTTGCTAAGTCAATGCAGGACTTGTATTTCTTGACTTGTAATGTCTTTAGAGTGCCCTGGAGGTTGATTAGGCTAGCCTTATTCACCACTGTCTGGCGGTTAAGGGCTTTAAAGTTGATCACAGGCCGCCAACCTCCTTCCGCTGACTCAGGCTTCTTCACCACCTGAATAGGGCTGTTGGTAATGGGGCTAGGCTCTTCTCTATAATCCCCAGGGCACTTAGCTCCCTCACGATCATGTCCATTTCTTCAACTGCCCCTGGGTTCAGGGGGTACTGGCAAACTGCTGGATGGACTCCTCCGATGATGGTGTGGGTGTATTTTTCACCTAAATCACTGCAGTCGTTCTTAAATGGAGCCACACTGGCTCTGGCAATGATTCCTCTCAGAGTCTCTTTTCCAGCCAGTGAAAAATCACTCTCTTCTATCTTCTGTATGATGACCTCTGGGATATCCACTGGCTTGTACCACTCTCCGCCGCAGTTCTCTTTGTGGGGGAGTGAAACGGATTAGTCGCGCATGCAGCTTTTTCAGTCTTCTTTGGACGGGTGTTCTGTCCGTTTGGTTTTTGTTCAGTTCTTTCAAATCTTTCGTAGTTTTCACATTTTATGGCCCCAATACCCATACAATTCCCCTCCAGACAGCAAACAGCAACTTTTTGATAGTTCCATCAGCTAGTTGGACTTTTAGGTGTCCCTCTTCAGGCAGGCTTTCGCAAGTCATGGACACCTCAGCCCCGGAGTCTACGAGATAGGGGATCCCTTCTACGTCCGCGTAGATTTCGTCTCCCTTCCAGTAGACATGGTCCAGGGTGACCCACGCCTGCTGGGCCATTAGTTTTTGGGCCCCCGGGTCATCGCTTGACGAGTATCCCGGAGGGCCTTCTGCTCTGGCATCAACTTATTGTATTCATCTTGAAGAATAGAATAGAATAGAATGCCTTTATTGTCACTATACACATGTACAATGAGATTGAGAGCAGCTCCTTCAGTGCCATATATAA
>NW_007579472.1:43098-67687 GCF_000690725.1 Stegastes partitus | reverse complement strand
AGTCTCACAGTCTGGGGCCGGTCGGTGAGAAGGTCATTTATCCAGGCACATGTGAGAGGGGGGAGGCCGAGAGTGTCCAGTTTGTTGATGAGAATGTTCGGGATGATTGTGTTGAATGCCAAGCTGTAATCCACAAAGAGCATGCGAACGTAGCTCTGCTGCTGCTCCAGGTGGGACAGCGCAGAGTGGAGAGCTACGGCGATGGCGTCCTCAGTGGATCTGTTTGCACGATATGCAAACTGGTAGGGGTCCAGGTCTGGCGGGAGATAGTCCTTGATGTGCTGGAGGACCAGTCTCTCAAAGCACTTCATGATTACCGGAGTGAGGGCCACAGGACGATAATCATTTAGGCTGGTGATGGGAGACTTCTTCGGTACCGGGATGATTGTGGCGGATTTCAGACAGGGCGGGATAACTGCTTGGGCCAGGGAGAGATTGAAGATTCTGGTGAAGATGAAGGTGAGCTGGTGGGTACACGCTCTAAGCACCTTACCCGGAACTCCATCTGGGCCGGCAGCCTTCTTGGGGTTCCCTGTTCGGAGCACCAGTCTGACTTCATGCTCGCAAACAGTGAGTGTGGTGGTACAGGAACTGGGTGGGGGTGGGGGCAGGGCAGAGGCTGGTGAGTGTTGCTGTTGTGATGTTTCGAAGCGAGCAAAGAAGCAGTTCAGCTCCTCTGCCAGCGGCACACTCAGGTCTCCTGTTGTTGTAGCACAGCCTCTGTAGTTTGTGATGTCATGTATGCCCTGCCACACCGCCCGTGTGTTGTTGCTGGACAGATGGGACTCTATCCTCCTCTTATGTTCCGCCTTGGCTTTTCTCATTCCTCTTCTCAGATCAGCTCGAGCAGTCCTATAGAGGACTCTGTCCCCTGACCTGAAGGCAGCATCTCGGGCTCTGAGGAGTGTGTGGACCTGGCTGGTCACCCAGGGTTTCTGGTTTGGAAAAACCCGAATGTTTTTGTCCACAGTCACATTACTTATACAGAACTTGATGTAGTCCAGTACTGTTCCTGTGAACGTTTCCAGCTCCTGGTGTTCAAATAGGTTCCAGTGTGTCTCAGTGAAGCAGTCCTGTAGTTTGGAGAGTGCGTTATCAGGCCAGGTTGTAACAGTCTTTGTGGTGGGCCTGGCACTGCGTCTGAGGGGGGTGTAGGCTGGGGAGAGCAGGAGGGAAAGGTGGTCTGACTGGCCAAGGTGGGGGAGGGGTATGGCTCGGTATGCGTGCTTAATGTTGGAATAAACATGATCCAAAGTGTTCTCTCCCCTAGTAGAACACTTTACATGTTGATAAAATTTCGGGAGTACAGTCTTCAAGTTGGCCTTATTGAAGTCTCCTGCGATAATGTGGACTCCATCCGGGTGGGCCCGCTGATGTGCGTTGATGGTGTTCAGCAGGAGGGAGAGCGCCGTGTTTACATTGGCTTGGGGTGGAATATACACGGCCGTGATGATCACTACAGTTAGCTCTCTTGGTAGAAAAAAAGGGAGGTATGTTCCTTTCCTCTCCCCAGTTGGCTTCAGACCTGGCCTTGGCTGATAGGGCGGCCTACTTTGGCCTCCTCCAGCCGGTCCAGTCCGAGCCTGATGATCAGGCGTACCTGGCGGTGGCTGTGGCTGCTGGTAATGTCCTTTAGGCTTAGTCGGCTGCCGGGACTCTTTCTCTCTTCTTTTTTGGTCGTATTCCCTTTTCAGGTCCCATTTTTCCACTGCAGCATCGATTTGAGGCAAGGTTGTCCGTTTCGGCATTGTCACAAAGTCCACTTCATCTCTTTCGTTTTTTAACTAGCTGCCTTAGTGCCTTCATATAATTGTTTGGCGACACTTTGGTCTTCGCTTTGTGCCATATCTGTGAGAGGGTCTGCCCTTTTTCCAGCCTGGCTCGTGCTCGGTCGAGCCATCCCTCTTCATCCTCTGCCTCTTCGAGCACGAGTCGGCTGTACTGACTTTCGGCCGACTCTCCAGCTTCAACCGCATGACCTGTGGCACTGCTCAGCCACAGCCTTTGTGCTCGTCGTTGTTGGTTATGTTCTTAAAAAAATGCCACTTTTCTTTCAAGTACTCAGTTATGGGCTGATCAGGGGGTTTCAGCGGCACCATCGCTCTGACTTTTTTAAACTCTTCGTAATCTCCGTGTGGTTGAAGCAGGCTCATCTCGTTCCCGGTGGCTTTCACCAGGGTTGGTCGCACAGCCAGACCTTTCTTCTGGGTTGCCGGTTGCTGTTTCTCGACATCCTCTTCATCCTCAGAGAAATTTTGTGTTTCCGCCCTGGCTACCTCTTTTGCGTATTTGTGCGCTGCTTTCTTCATTCTTCGGAGCATAACATTATGGGTACAGCCATAAAGGCCATTCTAAAGTTCATCGTTAGTTCTTTGCAGGACGCCAGCGAGCCATAGGTGGGCATCATTAATATGTTTGCCCACTCTTCTAGAGTCGCTTTAACTTTTAGCTCCTTTGAATCTTCTTGGTTCTCTGCCCAGCTGTTTGATATTTCATAGCTGGTCTGGTCAATTTTGGGCATATACGCCTGTCGACCGTCTTTAGTGATGACAGGTCCAAATCGTGAGTTTCTCACTATCCTATGGGACGCTGCTCTCACTGATACAAGGGGCGCGTCTTTCTTGGCCCCTTTTCTCCGTGCAAATCTCAACTCTTGTATGTCATCGGGGGTCTTGTAATCCACCAATTCAAGAGTCTGATCTTGCTCAGTTTCGTCGTCATCGCTCACCTGTCCATCACCATCGGGGGGATTTTCTTCTGGCTCACCCCGGTCTTCCTCCCCTATTTAATCGTGGGGGGTTGTCACATCAAGGGCGATCGGTGAAATGGTTCTGTCCTCCATTCTGGGAGTCTTAATCTCTTCAGCTGTCACCGGTGCCTGCTTAGTTGTTCGCAAGGTTATATAGTTCCCATGTGGAGGTCTCTTCCACATAGTCTCAGCTTGCCTGTAGTACAGCCGCTGCACTGAAGCGCTCGGTGTAGTGGACGCCCTCCACTGTGGGGGCATTTTGACGGAAACCTGGGTCTTTGGCATGACTGTGGTCAATGGAGCTCTCGCCCGGCATAGATGAGCTCCTCATCCGGTCCCTCTGCGGTGCCTTCAGCTCTTCTTTTTCAACCTTTTGCCAGTTTGCTGGACTTTGGCTTTACCTTGACGCGCCTAGCTTCTTCAACACATCGTAGAGGCCTTAGCGTCCTCTCTCTGCGCTCCTTATCCTGAGCATGTGAGGCCATAATTACTATCTGACTTATGTTGTTGCAGCTCTGGTGGGTCATCAACTGCATGGTGGCCGCTCTCACAGCCGCTTGTTCAGCTATCTCCCAAGGCAGCTCTTTGGATCTCAGCCCATCGGTGCAGATCGCCACTCTTGTGTATTCCAGCTCATCGGCCGGCTTAAGTCCCTCCTCTATGGCCGCTGCTAGTGTCTTTTTGTAGGCCTCGAGGTCAGAGTTTATGTCGTATTCCTTTGCAATGGCGTGTATTACTGCGAAATAGGGGAGGTCACCTCCGCTGGTGACCACCACTGACCTTGCTTCATCGGGCTTTCTTTGGTTCTCGGCACTCTGTTCGTCCCGCTCTCTTATGTAGTCGGGGCCTGCCTTCTCTCAAAACTTTTTGGAACTTGGAGTTCCCTGTCTTTAGGAGTGAGTTAGTGATGATCAGCAATCCGTGCGCTGGTATTTCCCAGGGCTCTCCGATGAGGTGGTATGCCGCTGCTCCCATCTGATTGCCGAACTTCCTCCCCACGGCCAGCAGTGGGGGTGGCGTTGGTCTTATCGCATCCGGTTCCCTCAGGGGCTTCTCATATTCTTCTTGGTTTCGATCCGATGTCTGGCTACTCTCGTTGTCAGCTAATTCTTTCCCTTCCTGGCCCCCGCTCGCCATGCTCGGGGATTGTGTAGCAGCCCGGGCCCTCGTCTTTGGATGCAGGGTTTTGGGTGCAGGTAGGGACCAGGGGGTTCGATCGCTGGGCCCCGCTTGTTCCGGCGGCTGGGGCTCTTTTTTGTCCTCGGCCTCTTCATCACTCTCTGAGGCTGAGCCTGGCTGGGTGTTTATGCTTCTACGGTCATCTTCTGCAGGCTGTCGATATCGTTTCATGTCTGCCAACAGGGCTACGTATTCTTTATATCTTGAGGCCGCTGTCACTTTGCCCTTAGTGGCTAGCACGGCCTCTATTCCTGTTTCTTTGGCCAACAGCTTGACGATGGGGTCATAGTTCGTTGCGGGGATTATTTACATTTATGCGTCCCGCCGACAGGTCCGTAACTCTCTCTCTTAAGGATCGGCCCCACCACGTAATCCATATTTCCGTATCTGCCTTCTTTTTGTGTTCCGGTGGGCATCTAATTATCAGCTGCCATTGCTGATTTATTTTTTCTCTGGAAATATATTGTCCCATCGCCTCAACGTCTGCCGTGATTTCTTCCTTCAGCTCTTCCTCATTCATACCTGGATTGCATTCTTTTACATGGTCCTGAACTGCCTCCTCCCAGGTGTCCCATCCTTCGCCGTGCAGAATGACTTGGCAGGGTTGCCTCGCAAATTTGTCTCGCGTCGCCCGGACGGCCCGTCCTTCAGGCCCATCCTTCCGGCTCTCCCGTCGGGCCGCCTAGTCCCCCGGCTGGTGAGGAATTTGGTAGGAGGCTGCCTGTTCCTCCCTCTGGTGGGATCTCTATACTCATGTCCGCCATTTTCTTTGTCTTTGTCGTCTCGAGTTGTCTGCTCCTTCAAAGCCTCTCGTAGCGCCTTGAGTAGGGATGAGGGCAGACTTGGTTAGGCTACTAAGTGGTCACACTTGGTTTTGATCAAGTCCCTCTGAGCGCCCACTTCTTGGTCCTGCGGTGCCCCGTGCACCTCCTGCAGGTTCAGTGACCCCGAGCGGTCTTCGGTCAGTCACTGATACAGCAGTCCTAAGTCTCTGGCTCAGTCAACTGCCTCACTGTGCAAAAACTCCTCGGCAGACCTCTTCTGCGCAGAATTTTCACTCCCCGGCTGTTTCAACAGGAAAAAGAGGACTCTCCTTGCCTCTGTGGTTCTTCAATGGGCGTGACAGACTTAGCCACGCCCCACATTGGGCGCCACCTGTTATTCCGCACCGGTATTACCCCGTACAGGGCTACTGGTCCAGCTCTCCGTTACTAGGGTTAAGTTCTAGTTGCCTACAGGCCCTTGACCTAATAGGATTCTAGGATAGGCAACCCAACTAAGTAGCCTCAGTAGTCAAATCACCCACCAGACACGCCTGTTAATGGCAGCTTTCCTCTTAATGGAACGAGCACTTGGTAAATTGCTAGGTTGGATTTTAGAGGTTTGGCACTACTAACCCCAGGGAAATGTTTAAATATTCTATTTTACTTGTGACTTAGAATAACCGTTAAGAACCACTAAAAGATCATGTGCACACATTTGTCTAACTTTTTACTACCATCAGATACTTGAAGTGACTCAATAAAATTTCAGTCCATATTGTCTTTAAATGCAGGATTATGTATTTATTGCAACTCTTTTAGCATGGGCAAAGTGACAGCAGTTGATTATCTACTCATAATTACTCACATTATAATTAGATCTGATTAATTTGAAAACAGTAATATGCTCTGTGCTCATCTAAAACTAAAATCAATAACAAATTACTTGGTTTGGAGAGGGAGAGAGCCTAACAGCCTGGCCGGAACTGATCGACTCAGCCCCGTCTTGTCCTGAGCTAAGAGAGACCCCCTACCAGCAGAGCAGCAACCCAGTACGGGGCACCGATGCGCAGGTGGAGTCGTCCACGACGAAGACGAAGAGCCGCAACTCCGATTAGAACTGCAGTCTGTTTTTGTATTTCACTGGATGGGGAAGGGAGGCCTGTTCTTCTGGCAGAACACAGAAAAGGGTTCTGCCGCTCCTCTTCCGTTGCACTACAGTTCCGTTGCAACTCCTTCCATGCACACTCAGTCAATTGAAAAATATTCTAAGAACTCTAAGAGTCCCCCAAGAATCCCTCAATCTCCTGGTCAGGACGACGTCCAAGTGTGTTCTCCAGCACATTTTCTCCTGTGCTTTCTCCGGCACGATCTCTGACAAACATCTCTCTGTCTGTGGCTTTTATAGTATTTCTGCAGCTCTCTCCCCCGTACACATTGTCTGATTAGTACTAATGCACACTCATTACTACACACCAGTGATACACACTAGATACACACACTCATTGTTACACACACATTTCCAGTAGATGTTTCACCCTTTTTCTCCTGAGTCATGCGGTGTTGCATCCCGTAGTGCAACACTCTAACCCCATCTTTGGTAACCGGAATGGCCATAGTTTGGCAAACACAGGATGCTTCAGAGCCATCTGTTTACAAAAAGACGAACCTCTGTCTATCACAAGAGGATCCATGGGCTACTTTAGCAATGGGCTCATCTTGCAATCATCCTGTGACTAACAACCTCATGATTTGTTCTGTATCCCCCTGTCTTCAAGGACACTGTCCTCACTTGCTCCTTTAAACTTATCATGAATTCTGCTGGAAACCACCTAAAACATCTTATATCCATTATAATGTCTTAGAATCATCAGCTTAACTTTAACACTACTGATTATCTGGTTATATAATGCCTATTTAAAAATCATCACTTTAATTTAGTCACACAATTATCATATTTGTAGCACAGCAGATAATATTTCAAATCATAATGTCTTTTATATTGCTTACTGCAGAGCCAAAGTTCTTTGTTAGTGGCTGCGATCTCAAACCTTGACTCCACTTGACAGTGTCTTTCTCCTGCAGGCTGGGCGGGGCCGATCGGAGGAGGACGCTCTCGCGCTGGCACAGCTGCGGCTCATCTACTCATCAGCGGATAGCCTAAAAGCCACGGTTTCACAGGAGCGCTAGATGATTGTGATTCATCACTAGTGGTACAGTCAGGCCGATTAGCAGTAGTTCCAAGCTTCGAGTTCTCTGCTAAGCTATTTTCAAGTTTCGAGTAATCCTATATTCTCTCTGTGTTTTCTCCAGCATCCTCTCCGCCGGCTCCAGTGCCCAGCTATCCGCCCTTCACGCCAGCTTCCACCGCCATGGACTCATGAGTCGAGATCTCACAAGTCACGAAAACCTCCACACGAGCAACTTCACTTGAGCACTGCCACGGGGAAACCTCCACACGAGCACCGTCCCCTGAGCACCGCCACTGGGAAACCTCCACACGGACTCCTTCTCCTGAGCACAGCCATGGAAAATCCTCTGCACAGACTCCTGCACGGGGAACTCGCCACACGACCCACCGGCACCCAAGACCCCTCTCGGCACCACCACAACCACTTGCGCACCAACACCGGATTCTCCACCTGCCTCCTGGTGCCCATCCCTTCCCTACCCTCCTTTAATAGAACCTGTTTTTCCTTATCCATTCCCCGTCTCCTCTTCGTTTTGGGTCCACAAATACACTCAGTGGCCACGGGCTGTCACACCAGAGATCAAAATCTGTAAATATGGCTTTAAGGTCCGTCCACTGATGGTAGCTTTAGTCACTGAGACAATATGCTCACTGTGCGAGCCAGTAGCAGGCTGAACATAAGGTGGAGAATCAGTTTTCCAAGAGGCATATTCCCATCTTATGTGTTTTTCTGTTTGAGGATGTTTAAATATTTGACGATTTTTTTAAACATGTAAGGCTGTATATAAGAGATGCATCGTGATGTTATCTGCTGCTTTGTGGAGGACCAGTTAGATGCCTTGAAACTGGCCATTGCCATGTTGCTGTGTTTAAACATAACTAACGAAGAATGAATCTGACTGAGAAATTGGGCCATAATTACAAAGTGAACATAGTATTGTATTTAAAAACTCTCGAAATTATTGATTGGGACCATAAACTTATTAGAAAAATGTTTACTGAGTTAAAAGATCAAGTGACATTTAGTGCCATTTTCTCATAGACTTACAGCGGCAAGAAAAAGTATGTGAACCCTTTGAAATGTCCTAGTTTTCTGCATTAATTGTTCATAAAATGTGATCTGATCTACATCTAAGTCACAAGTATAGACAGACACAATGTGCTCAACATAATACCACACAAACAATTATAATATTTCATGGTCTTTATTGAACACATCCATTAAAAACTCATTGTGCTGGTGGAAAAAGCAAGTGAACCCTTGGGATAACGACTCCAGCAAGAGCTATTTGGAGTCATGTGTTAGCAAACCTGGAGTCCAATCAATGAAACGAGATTTGACTGAGATGTAGAGCTGCTGTGACCTATAAAAAGCACTCAAACTTTTTGAGTTTGCTATCTACAAGAAGCATCTGCTGATGTGAACCATGCCTCGCAAAAAAGAGATCTCTGAAGACCTCCAATCAAGAATTGTTGATTTGCACAAGACTGGAAGTGGCTACAAAGTCATCTCAAAGACTTTAGGAATTCACCAGTTCACAGTTAGACAAACTGTCTACACATGGAGACGATTCAGCACTGTGGCTACTCTCCCTAGAAGTGGGCGCCCAGCCAAATGGACTCCAAGGGCACAACGCAGAAGGCTCAGGGAGGTAAAAAGAAATCCTCGAGTAACAGCTAAAGACTTGAAGGAATCATTGGAACTGGTTAACATTATTGTTCATGAGTCTACCATACACAAAAGATTGAACAGGCATGGGCTCCATGGCAGGACACTCCGGAGGAAGCCACTGCTTTCCAGAAAAAACATCACTGCACACGTGAAGTTTGCCAAAGACCATCTTGACACTCCACAACGCTACTGGGAAAATGTTTTGTGGACTGATGAAACAAAAATTGTATTGTTTGGGAAGAACACGCAGCACGGACAAAAAAGGCACTGCATTTCAACATGTGAACACCATCCCAATGGTGAAATACAGTGGAGGGAGCATCATGACTTGGGGCTGCTTTGCTGCCTCAGGGCCTGGACCACTTGCCATCATCGAAGGGAAAATGAATTCTCAAGTTTATCAAGGCATCCTACAGGATAATGTCAGGGTGGCTGTGTTAGCTGAAGCTCAGTAGAAGTTGGGTGATGAAGCAGGACAATGACCCTAAACCTGGAAGTAAATCTACAACAGAATGGCTTAAAAAAAAAAAAAAAAAAAAATCCACCTTTTGGAGTGGCCCAGTCAGAGCCCAGATCTGAACCCAATAGAGATGCTGTGGAATGACCTGAAGAGAGCCGTTCACAGCAGACATCTGAATAATATGGCTGAGCTTAAGCAGTTCTGTTTGGAAGAATGGTCTGATATTCCTTCTGAACTTTGTGCAGGTCTAATCAGCAGCTGTAGGAAACATTTAGTTGAGGTTATTGCTGCCAAAGGAGGTTCAACCAGTTATTAAATCCAAGGGTTCACTAACTTTTTCCACCAGCACTATGATTGGTCAATGGATTTGTTCAATAAAAACATGAGATATTATAATTGTTTGTGTGGGATTATGTTGAGCACACTGTGTTTGTCTATACTTGTGGCTTAGATGTAGATCAGATCACATTTTATAAACAATTAATGCAGAAAACTAGGAAATTTCAGAGGGTTCACGTACTTTTTCTTGCCACTGTATATACTGCTTTACAACTTTTTGCAATGTAAGGAGTAACCCCCTACTGGTGATTAGAAAGAAACCAGGTTTAAACCACTTCCGTGTTAATTTTATTTAAGTGTTGCTAAATTCTTTCATTCAGTGCACCTCTGAACCATTTTAGCACCTGATGTATATTATTTGTTGTCATTAAGTGAGTTGACTTTATTCTTATCTCAGCATATTGCATTTTAAATAAAATTGTATTTATCCTATTTTAACGACTTTGTGGCTGCTACTACTATTGTACAATTGTTGCTACCATTCTGTGTCCAACGTGCCTTTGAAGTAACCCCAGGGGCTAAATGAATTAAATTAAATTTACTTTTCAGAACTTAAATCTACATCCATCTTTTACACACAGTCTGTTGGGTAAAAAGTTTCCAACTTCCATAAAAAAGAAATGAAGATAAGCTTCTTCCTATTTTTCATACAGTACAGAAGTTCTTGAAAGTGAATGTGAGTGGAAGAAACTTTCCACACCCTTGAGGCTGTTGCTCAGGAGCCTCTCATTGTGAATTTTCAGTCTATGACTGCTCACAGGGGGCAAGGTTCTTGGACCTCACCGGTGAGCATGTCCTTGGCAGCTAATGGAATCATGAGTGGAGATGAGCAGGTGGGTTGTGTGGGGTTTCCTTTTCCTCTGCAGTGACCTATTGTGGCCTCCTGTTGTCACGATGTGGAGAACTGTTTCATGTTTTCAATTTCCTGCTGGAGGACGTTTCGTTTACTTGATTTCCAGAAAGACAAAATCAGTTACGTAAGCAGCAGTGTGCTGCAGGCAGCAGTCTCTAGTCGTTCCCCCCGTGTGTCTCTGGCCTGTTGGCCTCTCAGACCTCATTAGTCCAAACTGTATTGTTGCTCCAGCTATCCGCTGGCCAGTGTAATGCTATCATGCTGCCAGTACAGTGACCCAACACACAGCGAGCGGCCTCCCTGTCTCCCCCTCCTCTTGTTTTGAGTCAATCGGAGAAAGAGGAACTATGATTTGGGTCCCACAGCAGCAGTTAGTCTGCAGCCACCACAGCTTGCAGCCAGGCTCTGGGACCTGGCAGATGTGATCACATCTGCACTCGTCTGCAGCCCCTGGGCCTCATTAGCAGCACGGCCCGGCTGACAGCTTCTCACATCATCACCATATTTCATGTCTGATATCTGACATATGCTACACACAAACACATGGAGATGTTTTTGTTTGTTTATTATAGAGATTAGAGCACAGAGGGATTTCGAATGCTGTGGTGCTTTTCTTTAAGTAATCAACTTCATTGGACATTTGTGTTGCTATTCAACACACCACGTTGATGACAGCATGTGCTAAAATGTATTGTCAGCTAACAAGGCATGTTTTGTAAAGTTATTACGTGGTAATAAACAAATATATTATATATTGATTTAACATTGAAAAAGGTATGTTTGCATTTATTTAGTAATGCTGTAGTTTATTAACAAAAATAAAGTTGTTAATAAAAGTGTTGGAGCTAAATGTTAAGTCCTTGACTGATGCTAAACTACAGATCGCCAGTCTATCGCAGAGCTACACTTAGAGATAGACAACCATGCACACTCACATTCACACCTACGGACAATTTAGAATTACCAATTAACCTCAACATGTTTTTGGACTGTGGGAGGAAGCCGGAGAACCCAGAGAGAACCCACGCTGCATGGGGAGTACATGCAAACTCCACGCAGAACGATCCCGGGTGTCCTCACCAGGACGCGAACCGGCGACCTTCTTGCTGCAAGGTGGTGCTAACCAACTGCGCCACCTTGCAGCCTGTGTTACAGCATATATCAGATAATATCTGATACGTTTTTTAACAACTCTGAAACTGGAAATCTTTTCTGTGTTATATTTAATTATGTTTTGAGCTATTATGTATTCTGAATCTGTATTTTTCCACTGAGCCTATTATTCTGCTTTGTATTTTTTTACTGAACACAATATACGTCCTTGAAGATAACATGGCTGGTGAGAACTGGGAGACAGCAGAAACTCCCCTATTCTATCAGTTGCTTTAGATAAACGCCTTTTGGACAATACACACATTTTGTATTCGATCCAAGCAGTTTTTGTTTACATTTCAGTGAACTTCCATGTGAACAGTGTTTAGCCTGTTCATTGGTAACTGGCCAATTAAACTAGGTAGCGTGTAAGTCCAACCGCTGTTCAGAGCAGCCCCAGCCCAAGAAGATATCTCTTACCTGAACCCGGAAAAACTCAGTTCAGCTGGACATGAGATTACTCTGTCCCTCTGAATCCAGCACTGCCTCACTATACCTGTGAAATAAATAAATTCTACATCTGAGAACTGAAGATTTCTCCGATTTGTTCTGGGGCTTCCAACTGAAGAATCAGGTCTGCTATCAATAAATAGAGCTTGATCAAGATTCTACTGAAATAGGACAAAACAGATGAGAGCAAAAGTTATACATTTAATGCTTCTTTTTTTTCTTTTTTAAGTGTCCAATCTAGCATAAGCTAGCTCAATTACAGACATTGTGTGCCTGTTTGGAAAAATGGCTCTATAACACCCCCTGCATCAATTTATCCATTAGCCCCCGCAGGACATTTAACTGGCGTTTACAAAAATTGGTAGGCATATATAACACATCGGGATGCACAAAAAAGCCTCTTGGACCCGTACTGTAAACTCAACAGGAAGTCCGCCATTTTGAAATAACTGTGCAATTTCTTGTGATTTTTGTCATTTTCGAGAGCGAACTCCTGCTAGGGGTTAACGCCTACACGCCTCAAATTTGGCCAGCACATACGGCAGGGCTTGGTGATTAAAAATTATCAAAACACTCCACAAAAGTCTGAGGGCGTGGCCGTGGCGGCCCTCTGAATTGTGATGATTCGCCATCACAAAGGAAGTGTGTCTGACGACCCTGTACATGCTCCAATCTGCCTCAGACTTTATATACTTGATAACAGTCCTGCCCTGATGAAACCCATATGCCAATATCAATTCACAGTCATTGCGCCACCTGCTGGCAGTAGGAAAGAATGTGTTTTACACTTTCATTTGCTATTATTAGCCGGTTAACCGTATTGACCTCAAATGCGGTGATATGAGCCTTTAGATGTTGATGATGACTCGTACAAAAAGTGTGAATTTACGTCAAACGGCGTGTCCGTGGCGGCCCTCTGAACTTTGATGCTTTGCCATGAAAGAGCGAGTGCTGTCTCCCTGCCCTCTGCATGCTGCACTCTGCCTCAGTCACAATCACAATCCTTTTATTGTCATTATGCATATGCTCTTCTGTACACACAACGAAACTGCAGTCAGAAGTCCCAACTTTATAAAGGCTGTGTGAGGTAGCGTGTGTGTGTGTGTGTGTGTGTGTGTGTGTGTGTGTGTGTGTGTAGGTGTGTGTGCACGCGTGTGTGCGCGTGTCAGCGGGGGAGGGGTGATGGTAGGGGTGTCTGTGTCTGGAAGAGCCCTGAGAATGTGTGTGTGTGAGGAGGGGGGAGATAGCTGTCACAGCTCTCAGGTGGAAACTGTCCTTAGTCTTTCTGTTCTTGCCCCTCAGACTTTACATGTTGGATCAGAGTCCTGCCCTGATGACATTCTCATGCCATTATCCATCCACAGTCACAGCGCCACCTTCTGGAGACGTGAAAGGACATGTTCAGGACATTGGCCTTTATTAGCCGGTTGAGCGTATTAACTTCAAACGTGGTTAGGGTTACGGTTAGGTGATTGTCACCTTGCTCAGAGCGCATTTCTGCAACAACCCCGACGTGCGCCGCGTCCTCGCCGCTAAACAGGAAGTGGCTCATAACTAGGCCGCACGTGCTCCGATCTGCCCCAAAGTTGACACGACAGATCAGAGTCCCGCCCGGAACACGTTTGCGCCACAACCCGACGTGCACGAAGGCCGACAAGCGTGGGGCGAGGGCCCGTTGATCGCCCCTTGCGGCTTTAATTAATTAGTTCATTCATTCATTCATTCATTTTGGATGCTTGCTTATTACTGAATTGAATGCACACTTGCTGGACCTGAAAGAGGGAAAAAGAAAAGTGTACAGTTTAAAGAAGTGAGAGAGAGAATGAAAGGAAAGTACAAGAAAACAAATACACCACAATCTACCAACTGCTATACCTGTACTAACACACAGCAGAAATGATCTTACGACTTTTGTGGGAAAACAGAGCTGATGATCATCAAGAGCACCTGTAAGAGATGAGGAAGCTGAGAAAACCTGTATCTCAACGATCACCAGAGCATAAGGTTTATATATGCATACAAAGATGGAAGAGGGAGAAGAAACAAAAAACAAAAACAAACTACATATGTCAGGATAAATAAATAAATAAATAAATAAATAAATAAATAAATAAATAAAAATGTTCAGGCATGAGTGCAGCCATGCAAGTGTAACCAAGCCCCTGCGAAGGACAGATGCAGACCAGGAGAACCCCAAGACCCAAGCCATCAGTAGCGATCCCGGAGTCCAAATCTCAGCCACCACACCACTGAGGCGAACACGCATCCCCCCAGACTGTGGCAAAGAAAGGTCCCAGCCAGAGCCTGCCACAGCCGCAGGGCAGAGGCCCCAGCAGGCCAAGACCAGCAGCTGCCGACCCCGCTGGGTATCGGCCACCCAAGCACAGGGCCCAGGGCCACACAAGCCCGAGATGGAAGATTTACTTCCAGCAGATGGAATTTACTTATTGAATTTTTCTTTTTTGTGTTTGCGCTTGTGTGTACATCCTAAAGAGGAGTCAGTTCTTGCTTATTTAGTCCACTTTCTAGATTTTTTTGCTTCCCCATAGTCTTTTGTCGACAGATGGAGATTTCTCTGTTGTCAGCAGCTCATCAGGCTACTATTTCCATGGTGAAGAAGGGACTTTTCTTTTGATTTTGCGTGATTGCTCAAACAAATTATGTTTTTCATTCATCAAGTTTATTTTTTTTCTGAGCTGTGACTACTCTGTAGAGTTTTGGGACACGACTGCAAAAGCCTTTAGTCTTGACACAGACTAATTAAAGTTGTACGTCTGCTACCTCCCCTTTCCTCATTTCTTAATTCCTCATCATTGTTACAGCACATTACCCTGATGTTAATGATTAATATTGTGTGACTTTCTTCCACTTTCTTCATACAGTCAGATGCCTTTATAATCAATAATGAGACAGAATGCCTCTGTGGATACCAGTATAAATAAGTGGGTTAGTTGTCTGTCCAGTAACTTTTGGTAGACCAGGACCAGACTGTATCTGTTGTAAAAATGCAACTGGCACCATTTTCCTTTAAGTGTGCCAAGCATGGCACAATAACTGAAGAGACAAGCTACTACTACTATGATTAAAATAGACATGCTTCAGTTGCGTTGCGCCAAACTTGGCAGAGCTACGTTTGAGAATTTTTACAACAAATTCAGCATCATTGCTGTCCATTGATTCATTATTACAAAGCTGTTATTTACTCTCTCACTTACAGTTCTGATTAGGCAGAGGCAAAAATAAAAAATAAAAAAATGTCAATCTTTGCCTGGCGAGGAGGATAAGAGGACTTGACGTATCTCAAGTCCTCCCAAATGTCTCTTACCCGTAGAGGGTTGAAGGTTGAAGTAGAAGGTTGTTCATTTTAGCCTCACAGTTTTGCAGCTGTTACTGGGAAGTTTTCTTCCAGATCTGCTTTGGAGTCGGTCTCTTTTCACTTTCTTTTTACTGATTGCATGGCATTTGCATTCAGAATTTGATGATATTTAGAGGGATCCGCTATTCCCTCGAAGTAATGTTTCCTCCGACTGCTACACAAATCCAAATCAGACTACTTACAAGGGGCCAAAAACTTTTAATTGATCAGTCCTGTTTTTTCAAGGTCTTGAAAAAATACATACTGCGGTAAAAAGAGAACCATGGTGAGGGATCAATGCTGAGCATTCACATAAATACACAGAGTCTCTGGTGCTTCTACCAAACCATTCTCCAAAACAATATGCCCTCATTTGGTATTCTAATGATGGTGGTGGAGGGCACTGTCGTACAAGTCAATCCAGTATATCCCTTAAGTGTTCATTTAGGTTAAGATCTGGTGAATGTCAAGGTCATAGCATGTGATTCACATCACTTTCATAGTCTTAAAACCATTCAGTGGCCCCTCATGCCCCATGGATATGAGTACTGTAATAACCACCGAACTGATTTCCGACCATCAGATAGGAATGTACAGGGCAAAAGAGATCACTCAGAAGAACTTTGTATTAGTTAGCAATGGCCCAGCAAAACGGTCCGTACAACATAAAACAACCACCACTGTAGGAGTCAAAAGTCCAGGGTTTTACATTTGTCACCCATCTGTACGCTATAGTCCCATTCTAAAAAAGGCTGCAATGAAAGATGACATTATTCATCCATAATCACAGAAAAAATTGCGAAATATACAAAGAAAAAGAGGTAACATGTAGTGTTCACATTTAAATGAGGAGAAAAGAACTCCACATGATTTTTTTCTTTATCTTTTAGATCAGGTAAGCTGAAAATTATTGAAAATAACTGGGGACTATATGGTGAAGAATCCCTCTGTTTTTAGTTGTCACCTTGTGCTTACGTATACATCCATGTTGTCAACATCTTTAGCCTCCTCCCTCCATTATGTTTCCTGTAGGTCACATCGGATCAATCATAACGGATCGATAACGTTATTACAGTCTGTTAACTGCCGCCGTCTCATGGCAGACAGTAATGATCAGCAGAAACTAAACCATGCTGACAATACTGATTAGTGTTAATCTCTCAGTTCATGTCTCTGTTCTCTGGTTTTAACAGCTTCCTTTCATTTCAGAGACAAACATCTGCTGAAATGATTCCTTCTCTTCTAGAAACACTGAAGTTACTGAGGTCTGATCACCATGACATGAGCACCACACTGAACCTCAGAGTTCAGTTATAGTTACTGTTATTTAATGTAAATCAGTCCAGCAGACTGTTTCTCTACTACAGTGTTTTATTAGATGACTGAGGAGCTCATGTAATCAGAGGGCTGTTTTCCCTTTTTCTCTACTAATCACATTATCATACTTTGGAATAAAAAGAATAAACTTTACTCTCCTTCTAAGGCAGTAAAATGTTCTTTGGCCTCATCCAGGGAAACACACATTTCCTTTTTAAATATAAAATTAAAAAACATGTTAAAAACATCCCACTTTCTATTGTGCTTTTGTCATATCCTGCTGTCTTCACTCTCATGTTTAATGTTCCAGCAGTTGGAATGAAAGAACCTTGTAGATCTTTGTCTCACTGTTTGTGTCTTTTCCTTCCAGCCATGATGCGGATCATTGGGAACATCTACGTCTGATGTGATCGAAGATCTACACAGAACATGAACATTCAGCTGAGGTTGTCTGAGGTGAAGAGTCTTCTCTCCCCCTTCATCCCTGTGAGGAAGAGCAGCACTGATTGTCCTCCTCATCTATTCCAGTAACAACAATAATGTTGAACTAAGTTTCAGCTCCTCCATTTCATAAAGCACACTTATCTTATGACTGTTAAGTATTTACACTCCACTCTAAGCTGGGCAACCCATTTATTTCATCTATTTGTTACATACTTTGACAAATCTTTCCAGTTCAGAATTGTTTAAATAATGTATTTTTTAAATGTGCAATAAAGGTATTAATGAAGCTCTTGTCCTGAATGTGTTGATGTTTCAATGCTGAATATCTGCTATAAAAGACAGCAACATGTAATCTGCATTTTATGTATGCAACAACAGCAGAGATGAAGTTAAAGGCGATAAACGGAACCTGTGAATACTAAGAACAGAGAATAAAAACTGCTGTAACAGCTGTCCTTCTGTAAGTGAAAGCTGAACTGAAAGTGGTTCATCCAGGATGACGTCCATTCAGTCTCCTTCACAACCAGATGAACGGCTCCAGATGAGGTTTTCCTTCTGCTGGCTCTGCTCGGAAGATCTTCAGTGAACGTGAGACACACCTGAGTTGAAGAGAGATATCACAGTATCAGCATCAACAGCAGAGGTTCATTTGTATTAACCCTAAATACATTTCCTGTTTCATGTATAGTTTTCCAGGCACCTAAAGAAAGAAAAGCCTGTAGGCCGCAAACCAACCACCAGCTCAACACCTTCGTGTAGCGCTGCTCTTTAATGCTAATGTGCCCAGCATTACACCATCCCTCATTCACATACATGGTGAGTCCCCAGCCTTCCTCCAGCTCCAGTCCACTCTGACCAGGTGAAATCAGTCTAAAGTTACGAGTGTGTCTTGGGTTGAATTTGTTCAGCCATGACTAAGTGAACAACATGAGGCTGCACTCCTGATATTCCCACGGGTCAGCGCTGTTAGCTGTTAGCTGTTAGCTCTTCCAGGCCGTTGGGGAGAGACTTCACATTTTCATGATGAAGGCAGGACGGACGGCTTGTAGCGTCTCTTCTCCTCCAGACACTTCACTTCTGCCCTGCATCCCCTCTTCCTCCAGCTCATCAGGGACGTCCGGTCTTTCCCACAGCAGTGGCTTGGCCTGGCTCAGCAACAACAGCTGTTCACCAGTGTAAAATAGAGCCATGGCTCAACGGCTCGCCAGACGCAGACCCCAAAACCTCACAAAAAAAGCGAAGAACAGACCAACAAAAACACCATCTACATCTCCACTGTTCCCGCACAAATGTGGTACAGCTGTGTGAAATTAAAATACTAAAAATATGGAAGAAAAATAAACTTAAATAGCTTAAAGCACAGAAAGTAGTAGGTAGGAGCTGCTGCAACTGGCTGCCTTATTCAGGCGTGATAGCAAAAAATAAAAAAATACATAAAAAAACTACACCTCTGACTTTTATAACAAGCCAAACCATTTGAAAATCGGTACAAAATTGAGCAAGTTGTGGTTATTTGAAAAGTACATGCACCACTACAACACAATGTTATGGGTGAGCGAGCGCACTGTATCAAGATGACCGCCAGTGTGGCCGTGCAATTCCATTGGCTGGCAACGCGAGCAAGACATCTAGCCTTTATTGTACATATCTATGGTCTCTGGTTCAATCAGCCGAAGGTCTGAATTACGGTGAACTGAAAACTGGTTGAAATCAGTCAGCGGAAAATAAAACTTTGTGAACAATGTGCTGCTACCCCCGGGTAAATAATGACAATCTAACAGTGAATTATATCAGAAATAAATCCAACCGAGGAGGAGACCTGAGCAGACTGTCAATCAAGCCAGTCACGGCCCTTGCCCTGCAAAATTTTGACAATTTATTTAAAATTCAGTATTGATTTATTTTCAGATTGGCCACCTGATCTCTGGATTTGACCATGAAAACTAACGAAAAAAAAAAATCCTGAGCTGTAGTAAAGCAGTATTTCGTGATCTGTGATCACTCCGTTTACAATTGGGGTCTCTGGGAGCCAGGGCTTTTTGGAGCCAGCAACTAGCGGACGTAGTGGTAGTGCAGGTTTTTGACACTTCCGGGTTCGCTTTATTTTTCAGGGCCGGTTGCTATGTCCATCTTTTATACAGTCTATGGCTGGGATAGGCTCCAGCTCCCCCCTGCGACCCCAGTGAGGATTAAGCGGTGTATAGATGATGGATGGATGGATGCTGAAAAACTGAACAATAGGAAGAAATGGAAGAGAAGACAGACTATCTGTTGAAGGAACTGTGTTTTTGCATGAGGATGGCCCTGTCTTCCAAAAATGACATTCCTTTCCAACTAAACTGCATTCTCATCATGCATTTGAAAGGAAACATCGTCTGTGCCGGATTATGTTTGTTAAGATGTATCAAAAATATATGTCTAGTCAACATATCTTTGCCATTTATTTTACTGCTTTGCTTCTGCTCCTGCTCAGCAAACCAATCATATGTTAGATTGAGTAGGCGGAGCTCTTAACATGTAGCAAAAGCATGTGTTTCAATAGAAAATACTAGATTTTCCTAAACCTACACTGTAAACCCAAACAGTTGTACTAGTCCATAATTTCTAAGGTCATAGCAGTCAAATGTCGTAATGCAGTTGACCAAACTATAAAGTTTTGAGCTCTGTTGAGATTTATGCCACTTCAATTGAATAGGGCTCAATATTGTATTGCTAATTTGTGTGGAACGTTCAAAAAGTTTAGGAACCATACAGGTGTGTCAGGACGTTATTGACGTCATGACGTTCTGGTGGGTGGGTCTTATCGCTCCCTCAGGAAAGCTGAGTCAGCCATCTTGAATTTGCCTTGATGCGGAGAAGTTTTGGCCAGCCCGTGTGGATGTGGAACACAGTTAAATTTGTTTTTATTCATCTGCAATGTGCACTTTTATCTTCAAACGCTTAAGCTTCAAACCACCACCCACTCAGTTTTTTTTTCATTGGTCTTATTGCCCTCGTTTTCTGAAGCGTCGTCTTATCATCAGCCCTGATTTGATAAGTAACGCTAACGTTATTTTTTTTAAATTGAATTTCACTAAATATGTGACGACTCGTGCTCGTGATAGTGCGGGTGGACCCAAACGAAAAGGGAGACGGGGTGAAGGGTTAAAGGAAACAGGATTTATTAAGGGAAGGTGGTGGAGTGATGGGCACCAGGAGGCAGAAACATAGTCCGGTGAAGGGGTGCCGGTCGTGGGGGATGCCGAGGGTGGTGCGAGGAGGTCCGGTGCTCGTGCGTGCCTCTGTGGAGGTTTTACTGGTGTAGAGAGGGAGCCGTGACGAGGGAAACCGGGGTGGTGCGCAGGGGTCCGGTGCTCAGGGTTCGGTGCTCGTGGGGGGGTGCTCTCGTGAAGGTGTCCGTGAATCCCCGTGGGTGACAAACGCTGGAGTGCTTGAAGGCGTGACGAGTGCTGGAGCCGAGGAGGAGAACTGGAGACAGGTAGAGAAACACATCCCATAAACTCGAGGCTAGAGAACATCAATTTGCTCAGTGCGGTGTGGCAGCTCGTGGCCTGACTGTACCCCGTGGTAGGTATCACAATCCTCTGGCGTCGGTCTTCTGTGAGACGCCAGTATTTAAGCTGGGCACAGCTGATGAGCCACAGCTGCCAGCGATCTCCCCAGATCGGCTCCGCCCAACCTGCAGTGAACAAAAGACACACCCACCAAAACACAGAGACATACAAAAACCCAAAAACCCAGTGAAACAAAGTCTAGGATCCTCACAAAATAATCTTAAATTTGGAACTGGGAATACATTTGTACAATGTGCACAGTGAATATTTGTTTTAAATAGTTTCCAAATCCAAGTAATTGAAGCTTTAGAAGTTGCTGAATGTGACAAATACGTTACGTTACTTCATTTCACAACGGTGTTACGTCATCAGCGGGCTTCCTTGATGAACTACATTTCCCATAATGCATGTTTACGCGGGACGTTGACAGTGGCGGTCCAGTTTCTGCCGGTTGTTTTCGCTGTTCGCTGGTAATGAACTTGCTTACTGTGAGTATACTTATTCCAATAAGTTATCGCGTTACACAGTCAGTATTTTACGTTGTCGAACTGTGTGCATGTGTGTGCTAGCGTGAAACGAACAATGCTAAACAGTATCATATGAGTGTGTTATCGTGATGCTGACTTATATTTCTTCGTAGGCTCAAGTGTGTGCGATCATCTCATAACAGTTCAGGTGGGCTGTATTATGAAATAGTATTAATAACAATTGGTTTTATTTTATGTGTTTCCACAGTCATTCTTTCGCTATTTCTTTAGATGTCTTTTCGCTCAACTGTGGGGTCCACAGAAAAAAGTTGTTTGATCACTTGGACCCTTTATTAATACTTTGTTAAAAACAAAAACAAAACAACAGAATAGACAAATCTTTAAGCACACAACTTTGATGCTTTGCTTATTAATAACTAACTTGCTCATCTTTTAACGTTTTCATTTTTACTAGAATTAGTGTACAATGAATGTTTTTGATAGATTTAGAAACTTTTTATCTGTATATTCATGGTTTTTAAATTCCATTTATCATTATTTATTATTTTAAAAATCTGTTTGAAAAGTAATAAAATATCTTTGTGCACATCTTGTGTACAGATATCGGATTACAAAGAGTACTACAGAGAGTCAGCGTTTCACCATCAGACTGGTGACAATAGGTGAGTTTTGTAAACTGTGTACTAACTTGAATTTAAAAAAAAATAGAGATTTTCACCCTAAGTATTTTGCAATGTTTAGATTTTTTGCAGCAGAACAGACTTAATCAAATTACTGATGTGTTGCTAACTGGTTGGCATAACCATTTTTCCCCTCATTCAAAATTTTACACACATTTTAATTTGTACAAATTCAATTATTGAATTGCCAAAAGTGCAAAACAGGGCTGAAATGTTGCCAAGACATACATTGAACAAATAAGAGCAAGCAACGTTTTTTTTTACAGCACATCAAAGGTCTGCATTGATGGAACTGATTATGATGTAGGAATGTTTTTGTCTGTGGGACAAGAGGGAGGACTGCCTAATTACTGTAGAGTTGAACAAGTTCTCCTGGTTGACAGTCATGTTGTCTTTCTTCGCCAAGAGCACACATCACACTACATTGAAACCCTGAGATCTACAAACTTCTCCCAAAGAATCTGGCTGTTCACACCCCATCAGAGCTAAATGACAAAACACCTCTCTGTGCTTACAACATAGATGGAAGATTGCTCTTGACACCCAAGCGTTTCTTATTATTACACTGAAGATTTGTTGAAGCAGGTAAACAGCTGACTGCAATCTTCTCTTTTTGCGGACTGCGGACTAGTGGGTCCATGAATAAACTGCCCCACTCCAGCAGCTGGCCTTCCATACATCCCACTGTTCAGGTGGTGTCCCAGTGTTTGTGTGGACCAGTGGGTCTATGGACATGTGTACGTTGTGTGTGTCACCTTCACTCTCCATGAAAATTAACGTGTTTTTGTCTTTTAGGAACTAAAGATGGCTGCTGCCCAGAAGCATCTGCTGTGTGTGTATGTTGCACAAGATACTGCCCTGAAACTTACTCTACTTGAGCGGCCAAAGTCAGTGGAGGAGTTGAAAGCAATAATGCAAGAGAGGTTCAAGCCGAGACTGGATGGGGACTTTAGCCTGCACTATGAGGATCTGGACTTCGATGGTGATCTTTGTCTTCTTGTGGACATCCAGGAATTACCAGAGAAGGGCACAGACCTAAAGGTAACACCTCATCTAATGAATCTTCGGGCACCAACCACAACATTGACACATTGCCTCGCCCAAGTTTATGCACTGAATAACTACTGTTCAATTCATGCACTACACATGTTAAATGCTCTGTTGCCTACCTTGATGCACTATCTGATGTTGCCAGTTGAAGTACGGCACAGTAGAAACCAGTACTTTATTCGACTTTTTTTGTTGTTGTTTTGTTTTTTATTTTTAAATTTGCAGCCTTCTCGAAAGTGCCAATTTATTTTTTTTTGTTAAATGGAGCCACATTCTATAATCTTACAGAATTTTTTCATGAATCCTTTGTGAGTTTTTACCATAATGTTTACTGAATAATGTACTGAATCTACCCTCTGTCGCAATGACCACTATCAGAATATGGAACTATTAACACTTACTGTACTTTAAAACACATTTTGATTTGCTGGAGTCATTTCCTTTCCCTTTTGTTTTAATTTATGACAAGCATTTTCTTTTGACTGAGTTCCTTTGATTTGTGCCTTTTAAAAAGCACATTGTGTTGAACAAAAAAGTTGTTAAATTGTCACTGTGGTGTCACGTTCATGTTTTCTTACATTATTGGAATTGTGTAGTGGACCGACATCAGTATTTCAGTTGAGAATCAATTTTGAGTGCATGTCCCCCAGATTATGACTTGAAGAATATCGAAAATTTTAAATGTATTTCCAGCATTATATGAGTTGAAAAATATTGAAAATTTCAAGTGAATTACTCCCTAATTATAAGTTGAGAAATATCAATATTAATTACAATATTATTACTTAAAACACATAAAAACATCACTAAAATATTTTTGTGTAATCTGTTACAAAATAATTTTTGAGTTCAGTGAACTTATTAGGGTTTACAGTGTAACTAAGTAGTTTTGGTGCCTGAACATAACCAACCTTGTGGAAGGGTTTTAAAGTAAACCTAACTTGAGGCTTCGCTGCCAAAATCGCACCAAAACAGGAGTGAAAACTGAAAGTAAAAAACGAGCAAAGGCCAAATTTAGTGGTCCCATGCAGGACATGAGGCCTCGGTGAAGGTCCAGTTGCTGACTTACGCCTCCATTCCCCCTTCCGACCTCCTAATGGAGACGATGTGGCTCTTTGAAACCACAAGCCCTTTCTGCTATGCCACAGTGGAGGAAAACACATTTGTTTCAACATTTTTTAAGCCCGAGATATTGTGGGCCTCTCGGGTTTTACACAAAGAAACAGTGTGAAACAATGTACTCATCATGAAAGAATATAGTGATGCTGCACATCAAATTAAACAGCAGAACCTGGGCTACAATAATATATAAGCCATTCCTACATGCCTCAAACACAACTAAAACACTAACTAAATGAATTATCAAATATGGAAATCGATATAGCGCCACCAAGTCAACCCACTCGCCACATTTCTGGCTCCAGCGATTCGGTACATTATGTAAAACGTACAAACAGCCCCTCAAACTGAAACACACAGTCCACAGATGATAAACATATCCATTGTAGGATATGGACAGACACAGATGCTCAAAAGGATTCAAAGAACTTCATGTGAACCCCAGGTCACATGCCATAAAAGATATAACTGTCCTGAAAGTCACAGGATCTTGTAAATCAGCTCTGGAAAGTCGAAGACGGAGGGGAGCAGAGCCCCATTGGGAATTCCTTATCAGAAGCCTCAAAGGATCTAACACACATGAGTTTTTGGGGGAAGACAAAGGAAAACATTCAAGACCACTCAGACCTTAACAAATGGTCCAGATGGCCAGGCGCAATGAAGTGCCCTGGGCTTAACGTATTGCTCTGCTGGCCCCCCATTTCCTGTGGCATGCAACAAAGAACTTAAGAACTGAACTCATCAATGAACAATAAGACACAGCACCAGAAGATGTG
>NW_007579472.1:33682-42403 GCF_000690725.1 Stegastes partitus | reverse complement strand
GCTTACATCCAGTCACTTTACGTATGTGATCTTTAGTTACCTAAGCTCTAAGTTAATTCCCTTAACTTTATTAAACACTCTTGACTGAGCACCAAGAGTTAAACAATTTATTAGAATTATTGTGCTGACTCTGAGATTATATCGCTGGCCGAATAATTCAAAGGTTGGTATAAATAATTTTAATTCACGCAATCACTTGCTTTAGTGTGAAAATAAGTACATCTTATTTTCTACCACACTAAAACCCTACACCATCAAAGCTCTCTAAAACCAAAGCATCAGCGAGAAATAACCCAAAAGAACAGCAAAAACTGAAACCGCTTCATCAAACTGTAGTTGAAAGATTTTTCTTACCTTAACTGTTTTTCCATGAAAACTTTATTTTAGCAGTAAATCCACACCGGAATTAGTTAGTACTTCCTGTGTCACACGGAAATCACTCCAGGCATCTTTTGGAGGCTCCGTTAGATTTAGGGCACCACCCAAAAGCACACTTGCGAGCGAGCGAGCGGCTTGTCTACAAGATGGCGTTCTGCTGATTCTGATTGGCTAAAAGTGCTGTCAATCTCGTTTTGGTGGCTATCGCTATATTCTATTGGCTCTAACGATTCGAAGGAGGAGTCAATCACCGAAATCGACCAATCCATGACGGAGATACAGCCCTGCATCACCACAGAAGCTTCACAGCCGTATGGTCGCCTTTACGGACACAGACAGCGGTCTGGTTGGATTAAAAAAAAAAACTAAAAAACTGGTGTATTTGAATGTATTGAACACCAATAGTGAAATACAAGTGAAATATCTAGTTAGTACATAAGAACGTTCAGTTGGTCACAATTGTGCCAAAATGTGCCAAAGTGTGCAAAAATGTCACCTCGCCTGAACAGTCTGCACTACAAACTTTGTAATTTTGTTCTGCTTCACTTTATCCATCAACCTTTGCAGAGAGAATGTTCACATATAGTGCTATGATTTGGGAGAGGTTTAGAGCTGCGGCTGGATCATTCCAAATAGATAATTATCCTGAAACTGCTTTTTTTTTTTTTAGGCGAACCTGAAATTTTTTAATTTGTGTGTGCCATCTACATTTACGCGTCTGCAGGGTGGCGCAGTTGGGAGCAGTGTTGCCTCGCAGCAAGAAGGTTGCTGGTTCGCGTCCCGGTGGGGGCACCGGAATCTTTCTGCGTGGAGTTTGTATGTTCTCCCCGTGCAGCGTGGGTTCTCTCCGGGTTCTCCGGCTTCCTCCCACACAGTCCAAAAACATGTTGAGGTTAATTGGTGATTCTAAATTGTCCGTAGGTGTGAATGTGAATGCTTGGTTGTCTGTCTCCAAGTGTGGCCCTGTGATAGACTGGCGACCTGTCCAGCGTGTCCCCTGCCTTCGCCCTAAGTCGGCTGGGATAGGCTCCAGCACCCCCACGACCCTAGTGAGGATTAAGCGGTGTATAGATAATGGATGGATGGATCTACATTTACTTTTAACCAGTAACATATATACTGATATTTACACATCTGAACAAATCTTACAAGTGTTCCTTTTATTATGACATAAGAATTATTCAAATAAACCTTGTGGTTGCAGAGATAAACTGTTTTTATTATGGGTATGTAATTTTCGAGCAAAGGCCTGAAAAATAGCTCAGGGCTTAAAGGGTTAAAGCAAACTTTTCTACATCTGCTGCTGGGCATTGTAAAAGTGAGCCTACACTGTCACCATAAAGTAATCTGAAAATCACAGTGTTGACCTCAATCATTTCATTTAGCAGCAATCAAACTTGAACCAAGCAGGAATCACATCTTATGATTAACAGAAAGTTGAAAGATTACGCAGCATTACTTTGCCTACTTGAATGCGAATTTGTAATTTGAAAAAGTATTTTAGATACAAATGATCCATCCTTTGATGTGATCCATGTGGGTAAATATTGTCAAGCAAAGGGTGAATTGCACAAAGAGGCTTGTATTAACGGACTGTATGGTAACAGCCTGAGCATATTTTCACCGTAGACAGAAGACGTTATATAAATCTATGATAAAAGTCTTTCCATCTGGTTGAAGCAAAAAAAAAAAAAACAGGCAAAAACAGACTTTGCTTTTTCTGTGCTGCGTGTGGACTAAATATACGGTAGCGATGCTTGGATCGGCTCTGACGTCAGCTGAATCCACACATGCGTTTCAATAATAACCATCCACCAATAGGTTACAGTTATTCTCAACGATTTAGAGACCCACCCCTGATCACACATTACCATTATTTCCCAGTGGGACAAAATGGTAACAGTACACAGACACTTGAGTTGTCATGGTTAGTGTGCTTTCACTAAATTGCTTCCACACGCAACTGTAATTCCCTTTCATTTTTGCCTTTAATTCTCCCCTTTTCTTTTTGTTTTCTCATCTCCTGTCATACTTTTATTACTGAGGGCGAATTTTTCATTGCAATAAAGAAAAGTCCTGCACCTCTATCGAGATGGCATAATCGTGGCAAGAATTAGAGAAAACTAAAAAAAAAAAAGTCTTCTGTGCAGTATAACACAGTTAGGTCACTAATAATAATAATAATAATAATAATAATAATAATAATAATAGCAATTATTATTATTAGTGATGTTATTATTATTATTGATATTATTATTATTATTATTATTATTAGAAACTGAAACTATTATTATAAACTGAAGTTCATTCAAAAATCCACAGGTGTTACCAGTAATTTAAAATAAAACAAACAAACAAAAAAACTGGTTATATATGACATAAATATTTAACTATTTACATTTTTATTTATATTTTACGTTAGTTTTGTCAAATGACTGTTTCAGTTGAGTCATCAATGGCTTCACAGTTGCTCTGAGGAGTTTTTCTTTTCGCTTTTTACAAATCTGGTTAGAACAAATGCTTCTTCTTTTTTTTCTTTTTCTTTTTTTTCTAATCAAAAAATATCCCAATTTTAGGCTCAAATTCAGTTAAACTTCCTGCTGGAAGAGAATGTCACAGACGAGTGGTTCAATCATCATTTTTATGATTCAGCAGACAACTGTGTTCTGTACATCAGATCAGTGTTTTACACTTTAACACAGCAGTCCAGAGCTGCTGATACTGACACATTACACTAAGGAGGCTGAGTTATATATTGATAAAGTTGAAATCTGTAAACAATGCTTTTTTTTTTTTTTTTTTAAATAGTCCAATGTGTAATTGCAGTTTACAAAATCTAATTTTGACCAGAAAATGCCTTTAATATTATTATTATTATTATTTTTTTACTAAACCTCCTAAATCTAATATTCATGTACAAATATAATATTTGTACATAACATATGGTATGGTGTGGTCATCTCATCACATGGTAGATTTTAATGGTTGACTCCAGCATCAAAATGTAGGATTTAGATTGTTTTCGAATGCATGATAGAGCCTTATAATATTGACAGAGAACCATCTCACAGCTGTATTTTTCTGAGATTGTAACATTCTGCTGCTGCTCCGTGGAAAGGGCGTTTAACTGCTAGGTGGCTCTTATTGTGAAGAATCAACGAGAAGCACTGCATTCACCAAAAGGTGAAGTGGTGTTTTCTTCCAGATCCACGCCTGTGGTTTCTTGCATAAGAACGGAGCAGGATGAGGGAGTTAGCTTTCTTATTTAGTTCATTAGATTTAATCTGAAGGCTTTCTCAAGCTTTGCCTCTGGCCAGCTTCTGTACAGTGATATGATTTCAGTCCAGCTCAGACTTAGATGTCTAAATCACATTAATTAGATGACTAATTAGGGAATCTCACAGCTGTCCTTTTTTTCTCCACAAAAATATATTTGCCTTATTTCAACATCTCATGCTAGTATGATCACTGCAAAAAATAATGGCAGCCGTAAAAAAAAAAGGGAGGGAAAAGGAAAGTTTAGCTCTTTAATGATGAGACTTTAAGTTTTGTAGCGAGTTTCATGTGAGTGCAGCATTTGTAACTGGTGTTGACAGTTTTGCCGTGGGGAGCTAAACATGCTTTCGTTCGTGAGTGCTTTGTTGCTGAGGCCTGACATCTTGTCTTGTTAATTCCGCAGCAGATGCGAGGATACGGCTTTGCACTCTGAGCCAGACAGATGCTAGCAGTCATTACCTACAGTGATGCTGTGTAAGAGGATGGGCCTCCGCCGGCACACCTTCGCTGCTGATAGCCCCAACCAACATCTGACACTTAATCCATCTCCGGAACACGGTGCAAGCCAGAGAAAAGCTGCTCACAAACCCCGACACATTCTCCTCCGGATTGCATTAAGACCTGGCGGTTGACACTCATCAGCCCAGAAAGCAACACATCAGTATTATTAGCACATTGAGCAGAGCTGTTTTCCGGAGCTTACTCCACACACACACAGGCTTCAGACACCTACACCTTCATGTTCTGATTCTCTGAAAACAGGGCAGATGCAAAAACAAAAACCTCATTCACAGTCCCACTGACCACTAAAACCAGCCTTATGGATTGATAATGGGGCCAAATTGGATCAAGTCAGTTCTAAGCAAAAGCTGATCAGAATCTGGCCTGATTTATTTATTGACTTCGGCTTTTTTTCTTCCACCTCAGACTGCTAGGGTTGCAGCGCTCATCTTCTTTACCAATTGTGTCAACGCTTTGTCAATTGTGCGAGTGAAAATTAGCGTCTGAATGTAAAATATTATTTGGTCACAGGTGGTGATTTAATCTGTTGTGACAGATGGATGAGAGAAATTTACAGATTCACTCAGGTGGAACCAAAGTCGTCTTTTTCCCCCCGCCCCTCTCTGTCCTTTTTCGTAAGAAGGAGAACACAAAATATGTGGCAAATAGGTTATTTTGTTTCTTTTTTTTTTCATTTTTAGGCTGCCTTTTTCAAACGCTGCTCACACTATGTAAACTCTTGGAATGGAATTTCAGATGTGTGTTGTGTCGTAGCAGATACAAGAAACGACCTTGAGGTGACTTAAAATGGCTCAAATCAATATGCAAAACAGTTATTACCACTAATAGGTACTAAAGGTTGTCTAAATTGCAGGAACAACAGCTGTGCGTCTTGCCAAACTGCAGGCTGCAGGAGTGCTATCAATATGCTAACAAGCTAACTGGCTAACCGACTCCAGTACTTCAACAAATCTGCTGAGCTGCAAAGCTCCTAAGAGGTTTTCTTTGATGTTTTTTTGATTTTTTTTTGGCTACAGTTTGGCAGATGCAAAAAACGGTAGAGGGCGGTGAGTCAAGACCTGGTACCAGCAGCAGCCGAGCTGTCTCGAACTGCCACAGCTGCCAGAGAAAACCAAAATATAGTGTGAAGTGTATTTCAAAAGAAACTATTGTACATTCGAAAGTCAGACTGTAAACTGATTTTAATGTATAGGATTACTTTATATCCACGATTAGCAAGTTAACTTTTATTCCCTCTGAATGTATAGTTTATAAAAGATGGCTGTCTCATCAGATGATGGCAGATATGTGGTTGGATCATTAATTAATGGCAGCCACAGATGATTTCAGTCAAAGGATCTTTCATACTGCTCTTGCTCTGCATCACAATTTATTGATAAGACTGACATTATTTCATAATAAAAATAAGCATAATTTCTTTATTATTATTTTATTTTGAAAATGTATTTATTTATCAATGATTTTTTTATTTGTAAAATTTTATTTGAAATTCTTATTTTAATGTATTTATTTTTAATACTTTTTTATTATGTTTTTTAATTAAAAAAAATGTTTAGTTTTAAAAAATTTTAAAATTTAATTTTTATTTATTTATTTTTGGTTTTAAAGCGCTTTTTAAATGTTGCTTAAAAGCAAAGGCACAACGACATTCCTACTGCACACATTTTTCTGCACATTTTTCCTTTTCTTTTAAGCAACATTTAATTTAAAGCAACATTTAAAAGCAAAGGGAATATGTGCAGAAAAATGTGCGCAGTAGGGATGTCGTTGTGCGCAGGCGCAGAAGGAATAGTACACTAGTGCGGACTTGCGTCCTTGAGATTTGGGACAGCCAAGTTTCCCAGAATGCATTTTGCACCAACCAACAATAAAAGCTGAGGAGAAAACTACTACTACTCCAAGGAGAAAAGGCAGGGGTGGATCCAGGATATTTTCAGTGGGGGAGGGACCCTGTGCCCCAAAAATATCTATTGTACCCCCCTGTGGGTACAATAGATATTTTTGGGGGGCCACAGAAAATTGTAATAAATATAAATTCAAATATTATAATAATTAACTATAATATGTATCATAATTAATTATAAGAATAAAAAAATATTTTTGTTATGAATATGCAAGTGAACTCTGAGAACCAAATCCTGGGAGCAAACTCTGTGTCGGACCAATTGATTTGCAAAAGCAAGAAGACGGAAGCGAACAAAAGCAGGAAGAGCCAAGTGACAGTGTATTGGGGTAAAATTGTTCAAAGACAAATATCAAGTTATTAGGAGATGATACTAGCCTATATGATCTCATGACAGTGTATGTTCATCTACAGCATCTACTCACAAAAACAATAAAGTGAGAAGCTTAGCTCTGCCTAAATTGACCAAAAACAGCACTTTAAAGTTGACTCTGATGACAGAAACAGACCTTATTTTGCATTAAGAAGGTAAATAATAAGTTTGATCTTTCCGTACCTTTTTGCCCCACGTGCAACACTCTTTTCATATCTGCATTTTCACCTGGAGGGTCATGGTTGCTGCTCAGGCCTTGGATGCTTGCCTCAACAACACATGATGATGGTCCCTGACTGCATTCAGGCTGACCCTGGCCCTCTCCGGACTCTGAGCTGTCAGTGCTGTCTTTCTGACCTGCAGTGTCCCTACTCTCAGTGTTCTGACCTGCTACTGACTTCTTTTTAATAAAGAAGTTTTGAATATCTCCTCTCTGTTTCATTCTCTGTGAAACATATTTAAATACATTATTTAGTTGTAAAGCAAGTAACACGTTTATGAAATTAACAACAAACAAAAACGTGGATAAAACCCAACCATCCGCCTGTTCAGGCAAAGTTAGCGCAGGCATGTTCGCTATTAGCTGCGGAGATAACGTGGCAGATAGCAAATCGCATATTTTCCAAGTCTTCATGCTTTGAACATGAATTTATTGCAGGAATACATGCCTAATTTCTAGTGATGAGACGTACTGTGCTGAGGATTCAGAGAGTGTGTTGAGAAATCCAGGAAGTCCTTCATGGAGCGTGGATCGAGGCTTGCTTCGTTAGGAGGTGAGTGATGTCACTGATGACATATGAAGCCTCGCCGGTTCAGGAAGTGGTTCCAGTGTTGGCGTGACTTATTAACATACAATGCAGTGAATCGCTGCAAAATTTGCATATCAGTGTTTATGTTGGAGTTTTGCCAATTTGCCTTTGACATAGAGAAACTAGTTTTCACGGAGCCTAAAAGGAGAAGGGTTTCCCCTGTATGGCAACACTTTGAGCTGATCTCTCCCAATGATATACCTGTAAATAATGATATAATATATAGTCATACATATTATTCACAAGTGAAAGGGGTTTCTCCAAAACCAGAGAAATTATTTCCAAAAAGCAAAACTGTCTGTGTCCAAGCGTAGTGGAAAAAATATTTTTCCTTAATAAAAATGAATAAAGTCATTGTCAGCCCAGTATTCATAAGCACACTGCTGTCCCATCTTTTAAAACACTGCAACATCCATCCATCCATTTTCTATACACCGCTTAATCCTCACTAGGGTCGCGGGGGGGCTGGAGCCTATCCCAGCCGACTTAGGGCGAAGGCAGGGGACACCCTGGACAGGTTGCCGGTCCATCGCAGGGCCACACTTAGAGACAGACAACCAAGCACACTCACATTCACACCTACGGACAATTTAGAATCACCAATTAGCCTCAACATGTTTTTGGACTGTGTGGGAGGAAGCCGGAGAACCCGGAGAGAACCCACGCTGCACGGGGAGAACATGCAAACTCCACGCAGAAAGATTCCGGTGCCCCCACCGGGACGTGAACCGGCAACCTTCTTGCTGCGAGGCAACAGTGCTATCAACTGCGCCACCTTGCAGCCCCAACACTGCAACAGTTTCAACATAAACATCTCGTGTCCTTTAGGATATATTTATACATTGACTGAAATCCTACTGGCAAGTTTTGTTGACATTAACAGGCCTCTATTACTCACACATTAATCAAAAACACATTAAATGAATGAATGAACCAACCATACCAAATTCAATGAGGGTGCTTTTATTTCTATTCTTGGCACTGATTTTTCCCATGCTGACACTTGTAGGATATGGACAGACACAGATGCTCAAAAGGATTCAAAGAACTTCATGTGAACCCCAGGTCACATGCCATAAAAGACATAACTGTCCTGAAAGTCACAGGATCATGTAAATCAACTCTGCAGACTCGGGGGAGTCGAAGACGGAGGGGAGCAGAGCCCCATTGGGAATTTCCTTATCACACTTACGTCGAGCCTCAAAGGGTCTAATACACATGAGCTTTTGGGGGAAGACAAAGAAAAACATTCAAGACCACTCAGACTTTAACAAATGGTCCAGATGGCCAGGCGCAATGAAGTGCCCCGGGCTTAACGTATTGCTCTGCTGACCCCCCCATTTCCTGTGGCATGCAACAACTTAACAACTGAAGTCATTGATGAACAATAAGACACAGCACCAGAAGATGTGCCTTATTATCTTGTGTTAAGTTTAATCGTTAAATGTTATGATATATCA
>NW_007579472.1:24479-32812 GCF_000690725.1 Stegastes partitus | reverse complement strand
GGACGAATAATTCAAAGGTTAGTATTAATAATTGTAATTAATGCAATCACTTGCTTTAGTGTGTGGAAATAAGTACATCTTATTTTCTACCACACTAAAACCCTACACACTGTTCCAGACAGCCAAGAGGCCATCACAAGTGCTTTATTTATTTATTTAATTATTTATTTGATTGATTGCTTGATTGATTGATTAATTGGTTGATTGATTGATTGATTGATTGATTCATGCCATTTTTCTTTTTGCTGAAAACTGAGACTTCCGACTGTAATTTTGTTGTGTGTATGGAAGCGTATGCATAATGACAACAAAAAGGATTCAGATTCTGATGGTTGAAATGACAATACATTTTTTGATCAGCAGGAGGGTTTGTTTGCACATGAAGCCTAGAGAAATTAAACTTTTTTTGAACCAATTCCATAGAAAGCTTCATGATGCTTCATGTGGCCAATGCTACTAATTTCTTTCTCCTTATTCCTCAAACCACACGAACATTTTCCACACAAATGTCGGCAAGTAGATTTAGACAGTACTTTGACTTTGCACAGGTGTTTGACACTGTTCAAAACTAACAAAAGCTGCTTACTGCAAAGGGAAAATACCGCTCCTTCTTGTCTTTTCTTTGATATCACCCAGCGTTAGCAAATGCCCTCTCAATCCAAATTAAATGCAAGTACCCAATTAAAAAGCATCTTACATCTTGGGTGCATTCAGTGGCAGTCGGACAACGACGTTGCGTTCAAGAGCCCCGTAAATCGGAGGTTCTGTATTGGCAATATCAATTTCACATTAATTTTTTTGGAGGGGCACATGGGGTGGCCATTCAGATCATAGGGAGGGCCAGTGCCCCCCCCCCCCCGTGCCCTCACGGTAGGTCCGCCACTGTTCAAAGGTAACACAACTTTTTTTTGTAACTACAACTGTTATTGTGACACATAATGTAGTTTTAAGATTATTTTAGGCGAGAAAGTAGTGGCATAAACATCAAATCTGTGGTCAGTGGATCAAGATAAAGCCTGCTTAAAATTTTGCTCCGATGATTTCGGAGATGTGAGCGTCCCGGTTTGACAGTTGTGAAGACGGTCAGTGCTCACAGTAGCCGCCGAGGGCAGCCTGATGTCAGCAAGACTTTGTGAAGTCTGCCGTCTTTTCTATGTTTTTTTCTGAGGCTTTCGGTCACATGTTTGAAGAAACCAAACACACCTATATTTTTTGGGACCAAAGATAAATAAAATGTTGGGGATTTTTTTCATATTTATAATATCATTCCGGCCGCATACATATTCAAAAACCCCAGTTTGTGCTGGAAGAAACGACTAGTTGCGTCTTAATGTACTTATATATGTGTTCTAAAGGGATCTGAGGCAGAAAATCAGTGTCTGACACCCCAGAGGGTTAAACTGTGTATTAGAAAAGTGCACAGGATGTAAAGCAAATGCTAAATGGGAAATTTTGGTTTTTTTTGCCCTTTGTAATTGCATGAATTGTTTTCATTGTAATTTTTGACACCACTAATCAGCATCAGTGTCAGCTTCTTAGCGGTCCTATTTTCATTCTAATTGACTGTTAATTAATTGTTCTTTTAGTTCTTTTAGATTTTCTCATAGATTCAGACGGCCTATAGGTTGTCAAGATATTTGTTAATTCTCTTTATTATATCATTCTATTCCTAGAAACAATTGTCTTGCAGGACATGAGGGGAAGGGCATCTAATGAAAACAGGTACATCAGCACATACAGGATACTATATATACATGTGATGTTGACATTGCGCAGTCATCTTTCTTAACTTTTCAATGAAAGAAAAACCCAACAACCTTACTCTTACAAATGAAAATTTTAAATCATAAGCACTAAAACACACAGCTTTACTCAGTTTATTCTGAGCAGTAGGTTTTTACAACCTTTATTTATTCAGATAAGATCTAATTTTCAAGGGAGATATGCATATCTGTAAAATGATACAAGATTGTATAGAACAGTGGTGGACATTTTATCATATATATGGCATTGTTATTGTTTCTACAAATTTTCTGGTGTCTTTGAATCAGAAAATGCAGGATCCACTTCTGGAGCTGCTTAACCAGCCTCTGGGGAAAGACTGTTGATCGCAGAGCTAAAAATCAATGAACGCCATCCTCGCATAGGTGTGTAGGTGTTGGCACTGTCAAAGTAGCCTCTGGTCCGTCTGAAGAGAGCTGCAAATATCACAGATCCCCCATGACCACAAAGAAGCCTTTAGGATGGTCAGTTGGTGGAGCCCCGATGGCTTTATACCAGTTGCTCAAAGCCTCTTTCATATCCACAGCTGTGATGACGGGTAGGAAGAAGGGCTTAATTATTGTATTCTCCACTAATGATGATAACAACATAAAACTGTGCAATATTATCAAATTTGGGATAGATATTGCTGTGTAATTGACATTAGTGAATCATCAAAGAGTGCTGCACAGTGTGGCAGCTTGTCTGCACAGCAGGAGTTTCAGCTGCATCTTTAAGTTGTCTGGCTTGTGTATTTCTGTCTGCACGAGCTGTGTAACAGATTGCATTTCACTCATGCAACTGCGACACGGAGTGTATTTT
Organism: Stegastes partitus; assembly: GCF_000690725.1. Taxonomy (NCBI): domain Eukaryota; kingdom Metazoa; phylum Chordata; class Actinopteri; family Pomacentridae; genus Stegastes; species Stegastes partitus. The sequence continues at coordinate 30,229 of NW_007579472.1, read as the reverse complement.
CAAACTTCAAGTCATTATGTGTTCTCCGTTTTACAAATGTATTGACACGGATTGTGTACTGGGCTCTGAGCACTACCAAAACAGACTTTGTTCTGTGAGACAACATCTAAACCTGCCATCAAACTTGTTCATTATCTGCTGTGACTAATAAAAATAAATGATGTTCGAATTCCATGTAGCTGCTTCAGTTTTACGTCCTCAGAACCAGCATGCGCCACCAACAATCAGCATGCCGAGTTGCCTGCTGCCCAGTGTGGGCCTTTTAGCAGACTCAATTTAGCAGTCGATCTATGTCCAAACCCTCACCTATGGTTATGAGCTCTGGGTAGGGACTGAAAGAAAGAGGATACAAGTGACCAAAATAGGTTTCCATGCTATTGTGCCTGGGCTCAGCCTTAAACATATGGCAAGGAGCTTAAACCTCCAGAGGGAGTCGAGCTGCTATTCCTTCGCACTGAAAGGATTCAAGTTGAGGTGGTTCAAGCATCTGATTAGGATTCCTCCAGGGCACCTTCTTTTGGAGGTTTTCTGGGTACGTACAACTGGGAGGAGACCCTGGGATAGACACGGACCTCACTGGAGAGATTACACATCTCATTTATTTTCATCTTTATTTAGTAGCACCTGTGGTTTTCCTACAATAACAAATGTTAGAAGTTAGCACCCTGTTTGAAGTTACCACCAGCAACTACAGCACAGCTATGTTTTTATTGAGGTTTGAGAAAAATGGGGAAAATTCAGGAAAAGCCCACTCAGGACTGAAAACTGATGACTGCTAACTTTCAATTTCAACAGGATTGTGCTCAGGTCACATGCTACAGTAAATACCATGTCTTCAAAGATGGCATAGGCAAAAGAGAAGTTGTCATGAGTGTGGGATCTCCAAACTGAACCAAAACCATTCAACACAAACGCCACCTGTGGCATCTGATGTTAACATGTTACAGAGCTTGGGACCGATGGCGCACTCTCCGAAACGCTCACCAACAACAGTTCTCTCAGGCCATTCCATTGATGTCAAGATAATAGGACGTCCACCACACACATTTTAATCTTGTATAAACAATCTGACTTAATGATGAGTAACACTTGTCAGTGGTTTTAACCTTTGGATGACCGGTGAAGTTCCCATTCCATTCACTGTCAATCAGATCCCTAAATGATGATGGATTCAAATAAAGTGACACAAGATACACGTGATAAATTTTAGACAACCTATTTATTCATATTTTGGACCACACTGTAATTACGTGGTTATATTTACCCAGTTTTTAAATGTGCGTTGCTCTGTTTCAGCTTGTTTTTAAAACCTAATTATGTATGTTTATATATAGCCTTATATTGCTATTAAATCTTAATCTTAATGCCTTTTTAAGTGTCGATATGTTTTGCCTTGACTTTCTTTAAAGGCTTCTGAAAATATATGATTTGTGTTTACTGTGTATCTGTATCTACAATGTATCATTGACCAGATGGGAAACGTCCGAGGTCAGCTCTCCTTTACATAACCGTATACTGCATACTCAGGAATATGATGTTCATTTTCTGGTGTTCTTGTTCTGACATACAGAATGCAACAGAAGTGACGCCTGTGCAAAATCATTTGAAGGACAAGTGATTGAAAACTCCACCATCTCTCAATAATGTAATTATTTCTAATTTGAGTCTTGCATTTAGTATTTTCTCTATTGAGCAGAGCTGGAAAGTGTACTAAAAATTTGTACTCAAGTACAAGTACTGTTTCATTGCTTAAATTACACTCAATTACAAATAAAAGTACTGGTGCTAAAAAAATACTTGACTAAGAGTAAAAAGTACTTCGCTTCATTGCTTTTGTTTTTTTTTGTTTTTTTTAATTTAGTGATGCAAACAAACAATGACAAGAGGGACAGTGTGCAAACAGTTACATATGTAAGGAGACCTAAACAAAAACCAAAACAAATGTAAACAAAGAATCAGTTAAAATCAGGGACACTTATTTAACTTTAGCATTTTAAGTTTGAAAGTGGTGTGTGTGTGTGTGTGTGTGTGTGTGTGTGTGTGTGTGTGAGAACGCATTTGGGTTTCTTGGGAGGGGAACATAATAGAGGTTGTGGGTTGAAAGCTTCAGTTGGAAAAATAAGTGAGAAGTGTATTTGAGTGTATAGGGTAGGTACAGAGCTAAGGGGAATTGGTTCCCAGGCAACTAAGAACTGTGATGTTAACAAGAAGTGGATTCATGATTGAAGGTGATTGAGGAGAGGGGTCCAAACTGAGAGGGGTTCCACTGCTGAATGTTGGGATGGTGTGAATGAATGTTCAAGGGATATGTGTTCTGTAAGTAAGTTTTTCCATTGGGTGATATCTGACAGCCTGGAGGAAATGTGAATACTTAAATATGTGATGTGACTTGTGCATAGGGGAATGGGTGGTGTGTGGGCTGCCACATCCCAGCTGTGACTCTGGAGTGGGAGGATTGAGGATTTGTGCCAGTTTATGGAGTAGTCAGAGATTTTTGAGTATGTTTCTATGGTTTTGATTGTTTCCTGTAGTGATGAGTATGGTTTCTGAAGAAAGAGCAGGATGTCGTCGGCATATAGGCTGATTTTGTGATGATGGTTTGATGTTTTAAATCCATGGATATTGTTGTTCTGTCGGATGGCTGCAGCTAGCGGTTCTATGAAGATGGTGAATAGTGACGGGAAGAGCAGACATCCTTGCCTAGTCCCACGGTGAAGTGTGAATAGTTGTGATGTTAGTCCATTTGTGATAACAGTGGCTGAAGGTGCAGTGTAAAGAATTTTAACCCAATTAATAAATGATTCCCCAAAGCCAAACTTTTGCAATGTGGAGATGAGAGATGACCAGTTAACCTTATCAAATGCTTTTTCTGCATCCAGTGTGACAATGATGGATGGTGTGTGTTGTTGGGATGAGAACTGCATTAGACTGAAGAGTCTGCGGGTGTTGGTGGATGAATGTCTGCCTTTGATGAAACCAGTTTGATCAGGATGGATTATGGACAGGATGATTTTGTCTATTCTGTGGGATAGTGTTTTTGCAATAATTTTGAGATCTACATTTAAGAGGGAGATGGGGCGGTAGCTGGGTGGGAGTGATGGGTCTTTGTTGGGTTTAAGGAGGAGTGAAATTGTGGCTGTGTTCATATGTGTGGGTAATTTTGATTGTTGTTTTATTTCAGTTATTACTCTGTGGAATAGTGGGGATAGAATTGACCAGAAATGTTTGTAGAACTCAGCAGGGAAGCCATCAGGTCCTGGTGATTTATCTTTGGACATGAGACGGAGTGCAGATGACAGTTCTTCTTGAGTAATTGGTGCTTCCAGTACTAAGATATGGTCTTGGTTGAGTTGTGGTAGATTGATGCTATTAAGAAATGAAACAATATCTTCTTGGTTTGGGTTGTGTTCTGATAAATATAGGTGTGCATAAAATTCCATGAATATTTGGTTCATTTCTTCAGGTGAGCTTGTTGGCTTCCCTGCTGAGTTCTTAATGGTAGAGATGGTTGTCTTTTCTTTGTTTTGCTTTATTTGATTTGCCAAGTATTTGCCTGATTTATTGTTGTAATAGAAATCTTCTTGTCTGAGTCTGTGGATTTGGAATTCCGTTTTTTTTTAAATTCAGGATTTCATTCAGTTTAAATTTGCATTTCCTAAGTTCTGTATGTGATTCTTCTGTTGGGCTGTTGGCAATGATGTCCTCTAGGTGTTTGATTTTTTGTTCCAGTTAATTTTCTTGTTGCTATTCTTTCTTTTTTGTGTGTGCGGAGTATGAAATGATGATGCCTCTTAAAACTGCTTTTCCGGTTTCCCATGTGATAGACGGAGATGACTTTGGGGAATCATTTATTTCTAGGAAGGATGTCCACTCTTTTCTAATGAGACTGTCAAACCCTGGGTCATTGAGGAGGGATGTGTTGAAGCGCCATCTGGTGTTGGGTCTGTATGGGGTGGTTTTTATTCCATGTGAATGTAACAGGGGCATGGTCACTAATGATGATGGGGTGGATTTTTGATTCTGAAATGTTTGATAAGATTGAATTACTGGTTAGAAATAGATCTATGCGTGAGAATGACTGATGAACCGGAGAGAAGAATGAATGTTGTCTTGTGGATGGATGTTATTGCCAAGTCCCAGGTCACTCATAAACTGCATAATTGTTTCAGATGACTGCCAGGTTCACTTGTTTGTATTATTGCTGCGGTCTATAGATGGGTCTATGACTGTATTGAAATCGCCTCCTATGATGATTGAACAGTTGGAATTGTTGGAGATGGCTGAGAAAAAGTTATGAAAAAATGCTGAGTCTTCTGAGTTTGGGCCGTAGATGTTACCAATTGTTATGGGGTTATTGTTGACTGATATGTTTATGATGATGAAACGTCCTTCTGGGTCTGTTATGGTGACATTATGGAAAAATGAAATTTTATTGCTAATCAGAATAGAGACCCCTCTCTGTTTGCTATTGTAGTTTGAAGAGAAAATGTGAGTGAACTGTGATGATTTTAATTTATTTTGGTCTGAGTCAATGAGATGAGTTTCCTGTAATAAACATATGTCTGGTTGTAATTTTGATAAATGGTTAAGTATCTTTATTATTTTTGCCTGTTAACCAATTCCCCCTATGTTCCATGTTAGGAATTGTATTGACATTATTTTAACTCAAGAGAGTCAAGATTAAATTTATAACCCTGTGTTTTAAGTTTAGATACATGTGGACAGGGGATGGACCAAGGCAGGGAGAGTTGGGGGGGATGATGGGGCTTGGTTTTATCGAGGCCCCAATCAAAAGACACCGTTGTGCCTCTTTCTGTTTCACCCATTCATTTGTCAAGCAATGTCAAATAATGTCATATATTGTGATACGCCACGTGCTTTCAGCCTGATGTGTTTGGGGTGGGGGCAAACTCTGGTCAGCATCCATTTTACTAGAGCTGGCTTGTGCATGGGCTGCAAGGTGGTTAGCATTGTTGCCGCGCAGCAAGAAGGTTGCTGGTTCGCGTCTTGGTGAGGACACCCGGAATCTTTCTGCGTGGAGTTTGCATGTTCTCCCCATGCAGCGTGGGTTCTCTCTGGGTTCTCCGGCTTCCTCCCACACAGTCCAAAAACATGTTGAGGTTAATTGGTAATTCTAAATTGTCCGTAGGTGTGAATGTGAGTGTGCTTGGTTGTCTGTCTCTAAGTGTGGCCCTGTGATAGACTGGCGACCTGTCCAGGGTGTCCCCTACCTTCGCCCTAAGTTGGCTGGGATAGGTTCCAGCCCCCCCACGACCCTAGTGAGGATTAAGCAGTGTATAGATAATGGATGGATGGATATATACACATAAGTAGTCCCAGGCAAAAAAAATAAAAAGACACCTTTTTTTTCAGATTAGAGAAAACAAAAACCTAAGAATAAAATATATTTTAAAAAGTGCAAACAGAGCCGAATAACCCTTTTATTTCTTAAATTAAAGAGGTCCCAGCCTAACGAACTCAAGGCCTCCACTTCAAGTAAAAAAGTCAACATCCTCAGAAAACAATAAATAAAAGGTTTCATTTGCAAGTTGCTGGGCTGTAAATGTATGCGTGATGAGTCGGATAGATCTGTCATACTGGGCTTGCAGCTCGGTTATTTTGCGTGCCCTCAGCTCGGACTTCTGGGAATAACTTTGCTCAAAAGAGCTGTGCTTTGTTTTGTAATGGTGTTTCACGTTGCTGCTTTTAGTTAATGCCACGTTTTCAGAGCATATATATATATATATATA
>NW_007579472.1:0-22786 GCF_000690725.1 Stegastes partitus | reverse complement strand
TATTAAAAATAAAATTCAATAACTTCACTGTACAGTACTGGGTAGTCATCAAAAATCCCACACAATAATGGTCTCCTTGCTGTCCTACATTAAAACTCAATTTGGAGATTTCAATTTTGCCTTAATTTTCGCAAGCTCATGGATAAGGGATGATGCTGCTGCATCACAACTGCTCTCTTTCAACCAATCACACAAGGATGCAAAAGCTTGACCAAGCCACTTGCCAGTCAGGGGCAACTTTCATTAAGCGCTGCCTGAGCCATCTTTTCAGTCAGCATAACTTTCATGAAGGATTGCACTTGAATGTCCTGGAAATTTCATCTCCACTTCAGCTGCATCTTTATATGTAAGTAATTTTAAGTTTATTTATTTATTTTGAGTTGAGCTATGCTTCTCTACCTGTTCAGAGTCAAATCTTGACTATATTTGCTGTTAAATGTTACAGAATCCCAGTTTTTAATGTAAATGTTGTCCTATATGTAAATATAACTGTAGACATTTGTTGAAATATGTAAATTACAAAATGAGAATATTTAATCTTGTAAAAATGAAATGTAATGTTTTTTTCAGTTCTGAGTTATGTCTTGATATATTCAATTAGTTTTACTGGGGTTTTACATATTTCTACCACTACTTGTCTTGATAATAAGTTCTATCTTTGCTTGTGCCAGTTTTCCAGGGTTAGCTGCAGTTTAAGATAATGGGAAGAGTTAAAAAAGGAAGCAAAGCTCATAGAAAAGACCTATGGGCAATGGCAGGTGGAATGAAAGCATTGGTCAGTACAATAAAGAGTGCTAACATTTCAAACAGAGATACGGGTTATTCTTCAAAAATCCTTCTCTCTGCAATGACACCTTCTCTTTTTCTTCTTCATTCTTCTTCTTCAGTCTTTTGCATGTTTCCATCTGATTCTTCTTCCTGTTCATTCTCCTCTGTGTCCTCATCTGATTTGTGTTTGACCTCTTGAATCATGCTGAGTGACAGGTTCTCCGTCCCACTGTCCTTGACTCCCTTTGCGTCACTGATGGCTCCTTAGTCTTACAATCAGATAGTTTAAGTTCCATTCCTTGGAAACATGGACTGATGAAGAAGAAAAAGAATGCATAGACCCAGCAGTGGAGCACAGAAAGGATGATATGGAGCTGCATGGGTGCAAAAGGAGTTCGGGAAGTGATATTTATAGATGGCACAGTGAATGCATGTGGATATATCAAAATACTGGCTGACAAGAGGAAAATTCAAGCATGGCAACGATTCGAAATACATTGTCAAAGAAAACCATAACCTGGCCAAGTAGCAAGTGTTTCACTTACAAAAAGAGAAATAAGAGAATAGAATCTCAACAATGAAATTTTAGTACACCAACTGACTTTTGTTTAACTGAGTTTCTCTTGTGGGACCTACATTTTTAATATTGTAGCTCTAAACAGTTTTTAAAGAAGAGGAAATACCCTACTGTTCAACTTAGAAGTAAGTGATACAATTATGGAGAGGTGATACTTTTTAACATTTATTGACATTTAAGTAGTATTGCGCATGAGAGTTCTCATTTCTGTTGTGTACTGTACATTGTGTACTATATACAGTACATACAGTACTCCGACCTTGTCATAAATGACAATCATCCATGCTCTTAAGCACATCTTTAGAACAGGTATCAAGTAAAAAGCTGGATCAACTGATACGAAGTCCACACATTCACATACACAACCGTCTTTACTATAACTGTGCCAAGTAAAGACAGCAGCTTGACTTTAATATGGATGGCCATATGTTCTGGCCTGTGGCAGCTGCCTTGCTGCAGAATAAAGAGTGCTTATCTGGAAATGTGCAATGGATGTGCTCAGGTATCACTCATTGGATAATCATCATCAGTTCTCCCTGTTAACCATCCATCTGCAGCTGCATGTTTGTCTGGTCCAAGGTCCTCCTTGGTCCACCATCAAATCTCGCAACACCTGGCTGGGGCACTGTACAAAAACACCCACTTATTTATTTTCTAGCTGTTTCAAAAGATGAGAGATGAGTTCAATATAATGCAGTGCTATGTGTCTTCTGGTGTACCTTAAACATAGAGTTGAACTACTATCTGATTTATTGTGAGCATTACTCATAATGGATTTGTTTGTAACACAACCTAACAACTCATGCTTTCTACCAACTTCAGCCACATGCTCGTAAATATTACAAATGACCATAATACATCATTCTAGCTTCAGATCTTCTGAAGCTTTTCTATGTGCACACAACCTGAAAAAATCAGCAAGATTTGGAGTAACCTTTTTTTATTTTTATTTTTTAAATGTTTTTTCATGTTCTCAAAAAGAAATTCTGCATCCTGAGGAAAACAAACAATGCACCCCCAACCAAATCACTTTTTGATATACTTTTAAAAGTCCTACTGTCAGTACAGCACAGTCAGCAAATGTCAGTTAAGCTGCTGAGACAATGAGTTTTTTAATTGCATTTATGCCAGATTAAGGATGAAGAAGTAGTTAGAAAACAAGCAGTTTACAGACTTAAGACAAAGAATAAACCTCTAGAAGCCCACTAAAGTTTACAATGTTCATTATACCGAGTGAGAACATACTGATTATCTATTCTTGGAGCCTTGCTGATAAAAGGCAATTGGTTTTTTACAGTTAGATATTCTAACATGTTCAAGTAGAACAGTTAACAAAGCTAGAGTTTGGCAGGAATTTAGAATCAATATTTCCCCTGTGAAGACTGGGTAGTAGATAGGAAGAAAATACGAACAACCAAGGAACCAACATTCACACTAATGTGCTCGCTGCATCACACTCGCTACATGTTTAATTTCACAGATGCAGGTCTGGATATGGCAAATCGCTCAAACTGAACAACCGATCCTGATGGGAAAATGTATGAATTGGGTAAAAAAATCAGGGATTGTTGCCCAAGATCCTAAATTGATTTGGACAAGCAATTAATTGAGTTATATATTGTGTACTTCTCTTCATCCATGACCCTCAGAAGATTTATATTTTCGAGGTGTTTGAACACGTTAACTCAGGCTGTATCAACCATGCACAAGAGGCTGCTGTGAGCAGTGAAACAAGTTGCTGACTTGTTCTAGTCACAGGGCGTCAACGTGACTCTGTTCCCATCCCGCCTGCATATTCAGAAAGAGGAAATATTGACTGGGGAGCAGCGAGTGCACTCAGACAAGGGACACAACATTTCTTTGGCTCACAACTGAATGAACATGACAGCACAAAACCTTACATGCAACGTTGGCACATTCATACTGTTCGCTGTCAGTGGCGCTCACTTCAGCTGCTCTGTCCTCGTCAGACTAGATCGCAGACATCATTGACACAAAGTCTTCACTTGTACGGCAAAGTTTCTCAGTGGTACACCGTGTCCCCATGAGTCCCAGCGTAACGAGGGAGCCGTGAGTGAAGCAGTCATCACGCTAACAGACAAGGGCCTGCACGTCTGAGCGGTCCTCGGCGTTGGATAACTGGGAGGAGCAGGCTGAGAGGCTGTCTGTCTGTTTCTGTACGCTGGATGTGGGGAGATAATCAGTCAGGGTGAGGAGGCAGGCAGCTCAGCAGGCTCTCACTGTGAATCCTAATGTGCATCAGTGTCACTGTCTGCCAGGCCTGCTAACCACTTTGCTGAGCTAGAGAGTTCAATAACACTGGGTGTGCCTCTACCAGTCCATTTCTTCTGGAGACTACCCAGGATTCAGAAACTTCTTCAGGTCTCCTTCAGGCTGGGAAATATACCTTTGTGGATTTACAGAGTCAGACGTTAATGTACACTTACACTTGGCTGGAGTCATTCGAACTCATTTTCTGACCTCTGCAGAGATTTAGTGTTAGCAAAGTTTTGGCAAATTATTTCAGACGTCACTTGTTGCAATGTACAAGTAATATAACAGTTATTTACACACAGATTATTTTACTATTAATAGACTACTAATTCCAGTGGGTGAGAAGTTCAAAAACACCAAATGGACCCAGCCTTTAAGCAGTTTGGAAAATTCCTGCACATTCTGCTGTGGTTTTAGAAACTTCTGATTAGCTTATTGGCATAATTTAAATCAATAGCGGGAGTACCTGTGGATGTATTTTAATTCTTTATAGGGCATTCCTTGAAACACTTGGAAAATGAAAATTTCAACCCTAGGGTGTTATTGAAGGATATTTTTACTTTTGTGACTTAAAATAATTTTGCAAATCAAGATTAATAAAGTTACTGTTACGGTCAGTTCACAGACCCACGTGCAGAGCAACAAGACAACAGGAGACAGATGTAAAAATAAAATAATTTATTTTACAGCAGGGCAAGGAATACACTAACCAAGCTGGTGGTATAACCACAGTAGGAATGCTAAATTAAAACTAACGATAACAAAAAACACACTCGGAACCCGAAACTAAAACTACACGAGTGGTAATGCAGGCAAGAAGCTAACTCAAACAAAAGACTATAGAAGGATATACAAAACGAAAGCTAAGCTAGAACGAGGAACAAAAAGAGACTAAGCAAATAAGGCTCAGTGACAAACAAGGAATCTAGAAGCTACACTAAGCACACGAAGCTATAAACAGGGATAATAAACTACACTACAGAAACAAGGGACGCGAAGCTACACTAAAGCACACGAAGCTAGCGGCTAACAACTTAGCTGAGGGAAACCGGAGAGGGAGCGGGGAAGGCAGGCGGAGCGGAATGCAGACGGCGCAGCAGGATGGTGGTGAGGACGGGGAACCGGGGAGACGACAACACAGGGAGTCCAGCAGGGAACGAAGGAAGGAGATGAGGGTGGTTGGAGGAGCACACACGCTGGCTGGTGGAGTCCTGGGGAGCGGAGAGACAGTTAGCCACAGAGCAAGCAAGGCACGGAGCAAAACGAGAGCTAGAGTAGACACTGACTATCAGTTGATCACGGTCCGGCGTCTGCTGATGGTTTGGAGCTGGTTTATGTACTGGCAAAGAAGGTGAAGTGGCGAGTCAAACCCAGGTGTGGCTCCTCAGCTTGATTGCACGGAGATGAAGCACAGGTGTAACCCATCAGCGCCGCCTGCAATGCCGCTCACGCCCACCTAGAGGAAAGGGAGGAAGGGAAAGGAGGGAGGGGGAGTACCGCCACTAGTCGGCGCCAACGGCCGTGACAGTTACCATATTTGGTAACTTGCCCGTCTATGGTACTAAATGTACAATGTTCGCCTGTAGAAAGAGTAGTATACCATGGCAGCATGCAGCCATTCAGCCATCAAACCATTCAGAAAGAAGACATGCTCTGTTTTTATGTACTAGTATATTGGCATAATCTTAAAGACTTCCCAACAAGGAATAAGCCACTGTGCCAAAACTGCAATAAAAAGCCAGAATAAACTCTTGCCTGATAAAAAGGAGCTTTTGGTCATAATAGTGATTGATGATAGCCAAGGGCAGACTGGCAACAAAAAGCAAGCCAGGAATTTGCTAAGTGACTTTGTTCAATTACTAACTTCGACTTGACACAACATTTCTGTTGAGCAACAAATCCTTAATTTGAAAAACCCATAATCTGTATGATTTGTATTGTGTGTGTCAGGCTAAAATACAAAATGATGAATTGTATTTTCCAGGATTTCCTCATGTCTGTGTGTACAGAAAAAAAAGCAAAAGATGTAGCATAATTGCAATTCATTTTATTTCTTGTTAAGCAACAAGAACAAATACCTTGAACAAAGTGCAAGTTGACAATATGTTGTGTTGTGTCTTAATTTACTTCAGTCACACAGCCTTAGTGCACCTGTAATTTGATATGTGCTGCTCCTTTCTTTCTCCTTCTCTGTCCTTTCTCCTTTTTTTGTTCAAAGCCATGTTCCCTTGTTTGTTTAGATTATGAAATGTTTAACATCTCATTTTCATTCCTGGGCTGGCTAGCAAACGTGCCTCATGGCATATGATGCAAAAACCAATTGATGAGGAGTCAAGTAACACATTTACAGGCTCATTCTCCCCAATTACAGTTGAAACCATTTTTTAAAATGCTCGAGAGAAGTTTTAGAGTTCGTGCACTCATAGTTTAACTTTGAAAATGCTCAAACCTGCAGTGGGACTCCAGCTTTGAAATCCAGCATGTAATGAACGGCCATTTGGAAATGAACGGCCTCTCCCGGCTGAGGCTGTGGTGACCAATGGGAGAAGGGCTCGCTCTGTGGGAGAAGAGCGAGCCCTTCTCCCATTGACAAAAGCACCTTCTCCTTGCTCCCTCCCTCTGATGTTTTTTCCTCTTCTGCATCATCACCTGCAGGCTGCTTACAGTGTATAAATCTGTTATATCTTTGCATCCTTTGCGGCATCAGCCACATTTTGACACAAGACATGAACCCAGATTTAATGTGTTGGGGTGGGCTGGTCTTCCCTAGATCAGACAAATGTCCTAGACCACATATACAAATGCAGCTGTGCTCTGGACAGGACCCTTCCTTTTAACATCTGATCTGCTGATCAGAGACAAGCCCTTTGTGACTTTTCAGGTTTTGTGTTTCATTTGGCAAATGATGCAGAAGTGGTGGCCAACTAGTTGAAAAAAAAATGCATCAAATGTCTTTTCCCCAAACACTTTTCCTTGACATTGATGGAAAACATCATGACATCAAGGAGTGATGTGAAGAAGAATTCATAGGAAAAGGCATCTGTGGTGCTACGAGAATCCAACTGCACTTAAACTTGACTATATAATCATACGATTGCCAATGTTGTTGAGGTGGGTGTGTGGGTTGATTTGAATGTTGCTGCTGCAATGACCTGTGGGAAAACATTGTCTCTTTTCCCTTCATAAAGAATCGACCAGTGTATCCTATGCTAGAGAAGATAAGAAAAGATGCATTAGGTGTAAAACAGTGTTGCACTGCAGCCAGTGGCTCTTTCTTCAAAATTGCTCTACAAGCCAGGTACTGCCCCTGTAATTCGTTGTGTTTTGGCTAAAGTACAAGCCTTCTCTCATACCCTCCTTCCAACTCAGCAAGGCTCTATAGCCAGAGAAGGATACCCCACTGCTGTTGGTGGTGATTCAGACTACAGTTTAAACACAAACTCAGCCCCACAGCTTGTGCTGAAGTCATATCCAATGCATGTATTTAACCTGAGTCCCCATGCATTTAACCAAAGCTTCCAGTCACATGGCTACAATTCTCTGCAAAGCAAGATGTATGTATCTAGTTATCCTGTAGTAAATTTAGTCTCTTCCAGTAATAACAGTGTTGTGTGTTCAAAATGAAGCTTCGGAGTTAACCAGCATGCCTGTAACCCCCGTGAGAGGAAGGCAGCAGGAGAAACTGTAGTCCACCTGCAAGGACTAAAACATAAAAAAAGAAGAAGCTAGTGTATCTTTGAAGTGGTAAAGTAATTAAAAGGTGATGGCATAACAGGCATAGAGTGGTGGCGAAACAATGTATACAATAAAACAAAAAGGCCTATTTAGGTTTATTGATTCTCCTGCTAAGACTTTCATTATTTTTCTGTTTTGTCTTTTATCTCTTGTCTCTGCAGATTGTCTTTGTACTACTTGTCAAACCCAAACATTACAGCATTTTTCATTTTATGTATTCCTTTCCTTTTGCCTTTGCATACTCCCTGTTGAGACATTTTGTCTGCCTTGTAAGGGTTTTTGGATTTATGCTTGCTCCTGATTTTTTTTGCCCTCTGCTGTTCTGTGCTGACTGACCACCCTGCGTATGACCTTTAGCTCTCTTGTAAAGACTTTCATTTTTAGCTGGTTCCCTGAGTTATTCCTCAATTTGAGAGCTCTCCTGGTTCTAAAACATTACAGAAATGTACACATGTAGAAATAATCTTTCTGCTATAGGCTGAGGTGAGAAATTAGGACAAAAAACACAATTAGCTTCATGATTATCATGCTCATCAATTCACACACTATCAAAATAAAGGTTGCAAATGCAGTCTGGAGTCCTGCTATTTGAACAAAAATTGGCTCTTCTCTCTTTCTGCTCAGCAAACTTCTCTATGACTTTTTGGTTGAAGTCACTCATCTCTGTGACCAGTCTTGTCTCCATTGACACCATGGCCAATGCATTAAGCCGTCACCACAGTAGCTGTCATCTTGTAGAAGAGCAATGGGACAAATCTGTTAATAATACAAATATAGTTAACATGGCAAAAGAATATCAACGTCATTATTATTTTATTATTATTTTTGTTTGAATTAATTCAAATTTAATATTGTCTTTGAGAACTACTTTGTATCTGGTCATTAGTAGTGGGGCGGCACCAATGCGCCCCGTATTGACCAGCCGCCACTGGTATAAGGTGAACAGAAAAGGAGACAGCACAGTGCCCTGTTTAGCTCCTGTACCACTAACAGCCACATCAGACAAAGCGCTGCCCAGACGGACAAACTGTGGCCTGTTTGTCAGGTAATCAGTGATCCAGGAGATGGTGGGCGTGTCTACCTCCATCACCTGCAGCTTCTCCCTCAGCAGCAGGGCTGGATGGTGTTGAATGCACTGGAGAAGTCAAAGAATGTGATTCTCACAGTGCACCCGACACCATCCAGGTGAGAGAGAGCCCGCTGCAGCAGGTAGATGATAGCATCATCCACACCAAGATAGGGCTGGTAGGCGAATTGCTTACATTGATTACTGTTTATAGGTACGGTATTATAAGCAAGTAAAAGTTTTTTCTTAAAGGACCAGACCAGACTGTCTTTGGTGACCGACACAGCCTTGATGTTGTTGAAATCATATTTTTAATAACCGAGCATTGACAGTAACAAGGCCTGGGGAATAAAACAATTATACCGACAATGCAGCAGTGGCAGGAACTGGTTCAATAGAATGTTCCACAGTTTTCATTAATGCATCAGATGCAGAAGTGCCATCAAAAATAACACAATGGAACGCAAATTTCAGGTTCATGAACAAATTCCAGTGTGCTCCCGTCCTGACCCATAAACAGCCTGTCAGACCTTGATAATAGAGGGCTTTGCCCTTCATCATTTTCCTATTGGCGTCCATGCAGGACTTCCAAGACCTGTGGCAGGAAGATAGCAGGGTTTTGGCTGAACAGTGGTGCTATGTAAATGAAAAAGCACAAAGTGATTGATAGACTTTATCAACAGATTGTCACAACACGGATACCTCTGTGCTATCTGGTAATCAATGACGGATGGTGTGACGCTACGTGCGGTCTGCTCTCGCTGAAGGATGCATGAAAACAACTTTTGACTACAACAAGGCATGCATTGTACTTCACAGGGTATCTGCAGCCAGCAGCAGGACGTAGAGATGTGTGAAGTCGTAGCAGCATCAGTGCAATCAATTGGAAACTGATACATGTCTCTCCTGCAGTGACCTCAGGGAAATGTCTCCCCCTAATTAGTTTCCTTGCTCTGTGTGTTTGTCTTTCTTACCAATGGGTGTATTCAGTTTGGATAATTATTTCCCTCTGTGACGCCTGTTTATCACTTCCAAGAACAGCTTACATTCTCACAGAGAGAGCCATTGTTTTCCTCATTACAAAGTCCAGAGCCTGTTCAACCAGGGAGGGAATTAGCATCTGACTAGCAGGAGCTAATATAAAAATGTTGTCGTATTGTGAATGAGAACAGATGATGAACTGTGCCGTCAGTTGGGTGACTGTCGTCGCTTAAGTGCATTTGTGAAGACAAAGTGTGCGTACAAACAAAACACAGCCGAACAATGTATAGTCCTCAACTGATAAATCTTAAAGATTCTCGGACTTACTTTACTTTCCTTCCCAGTTCCTACGAATTAAATCTCATTTTCTAACAGGCCTGAACACGATCAGACTAAGATGCAAATGCTCAGTGTTGTTTTCCCTGCTGATATTCTCCATCTGCCGGCTGCTAATGCTTGATTCTAATCATGTGCATACAGTGGTTCCATGAGCTAAATGTGATGCTGCTTTTTCTTGCTCTGTGATCTTTGTCTAGTTCACATCTCTGGTTGAAGCCTGAAATTCACCTGTGAATTCATATGCAGTAAGTATCTGTAATGGCAGATGCATTTTGCATTTAATTTGTCTCTGACAGTGCACTAAAGTTGTGCAGTCACACAATTTGAAGCAACAATTTTGGTGATATTTTATCAGATATTTACCTGTTTGAGTCTAACTTTACCAGCCACAGGTGTCAAATGACGCAGTCACCCATTACTTGTATAACATCTGTAGTCTTGACACTCGTTGCAGTCATGCTTTTATATCGAGCACCCAAATTACACCAATTAAAAATCTGTGCCGGTTCAATGCTTGTGGCACATTGCGATGTTGTTATTAATTCTGAATGGTTTAGCTGAACACCTGAAACCTCCTGACCTTTTCTTTGTGAGTGTTTCAGTTATCATATTGGCAAAACAAAATGTGAAATTTGCCTTTCTGTGTAACTGTAACGTCACATAAAATTCAATGTGTAAAGACAAGGTTTTAATATTCTGGGAGAATTTGCAGAGATTTCTAATGAAAACCTGACAGTAATGCGTGTGGCATTACTGTCAGGTTTTCAAGTTGAGATGTTAACAGCTGTTTCAAGGAAATTTCCCTGGAAATCAGAGAGCGTGTAGCTCAATTCCCTGAGACATGTTGGTTCTTTCTGTGTGTATTATGTTCAAACATTATCTCAATTTCTCCGCAATTAGTGCCAGTCGCTTTGTTCTGTGCAGAAAATTGTTAAAACACAAAAATCAAACAGGCAATGTATGATTGTATAATTTCAGTCCTACAATGATGCAATCTAGAGTTTGGCACCATAGTGCAAATTATGTTAAGTTAAAATCTAAATGACTGATAACTTTGAACCTAAACACAGGAAACACAATGTGTTCAGCAGTTGGCCAGCTGCTGCTCTGTAGATTAACTTAATTTCATTTTAGTCATCTTGAACTGCGCCTGTAAGTGTGTGGACCATGAGGCAAATGAACTATGTGATGGAAAATGATAGACATAACTGATTATTTTACGATTTCTATATTAAAATTCATACATTGCTTTATAAGTTAAAGTAGCACACTGACTGGCAAATTTAGCAATGTACATCATTCTTGACCGCAGAAATAGAAGTTCTCATTCTTAGCATTCGTTTCGATGTCTCACAATGGGATACGTCCCCTGCGTATGCCTCAGAAGCATTTATCTAATTACGCCAATCCTGATTGGCTGGTGATCACAATGCCTGCGTAGGGTGGAGCCACCTACCCCTAAGTAGCCTGCGCTACCACGCAGCATCACTCCAAGCACTTCTTGTCGCTTTGTGTTGCATATCTCAATTTTGTCAGCGCTTGCTAGTTTAACTGTTCATAGACTAGAGCTAACTCTGCTCTGTCGCCAAACATTAGCTGCCATACCTGTGACCTCCAGCCTTCACCATAGCCTGGAGAGTCGACCGCCCAACCACACCAAGGGAAGGCTTCTTGACACAGATTAGCACACCAGCTAACACCGTTTTGGTGAATTAGCATGCCAGCTAACACCCTCTGGTTGATTCGCATGCCAGCTAATTCACAGCACCTCTTGTTTAGCCCCCCAGCTAATCAAGATGGATGCCCATACTCCTCACACCAGAGGAGACGGAGACGCCGGGGCCCAGCTCTGTGTCTGTGGCAATAAACTGTCGACCCGCGACCCACACCAGGTCTGCTCATTTTGGCTTGGGCTGCAACACACCCGACAGGCTATTGAGGCCGCCAGTTCATGCGGGCACTGCTCCTGCTTCACCATAAAGAGTCTCCGACGACACCTAGCAAGCCAAGCTAGCTCGTTTGGCCAGGACCCCTACTTGTCCATGGGTGACACACCAGTCACCAATGAGGTCAAGGACTGGACTGATGCGGACACTGGACCGTGTGCTAGCGCCAGCTGGGGCTCCCAGCTAGACCAACCCAGCTCCGTTTCTGGAAGACATACTAGAGTTTTAATATGAGGATGACGACGCGGATACCTCAGAGCTCCTCATATCCAAGGAGGATGAGAGTGAGGACGACGTCCTCAAGAACCCCACACTGCCGTCCAAAGCAGACTGCTTCCAGTCCGTCATGATGGAGCGAGCCTACAGGGTGGCAGCGCTGGCTGTCAGGGCATTGAACGTCTCCTCCATGCTCGCAGCTATGTGAGGATATGACAACCAAGCCTGACCCAGCGGTGTGGGACGAGATTTTCGTGATAACCTACATCTGACTCCGCATACAGCGCTGTGTGGTCCAATCCCCAGGTCCAAGCAACGGGTATATCTTTGGGAATGATGGTGTTGCAGGAAAGAGCCAGATGGCTCAACCTGACCAACCTATCTGACAGAGAGAAGGAGGACATTTTGGACATGCCGATCATACCAGACGGCATCATTGGCTCCGCTCTCGCCTCAATGCAGCAGTGCTGCGAGGTGAAGAAGGATGAAGCTCTCCAGCTTTGCCTCCCTCGCAAAGCTGAGCCCACACCTGCTCCAGCCCCACAACAGAGTTTTGTGCAGGCTACGGCACGACCTCCATTCTCTCAGTTAAAACTCCTGAAGCGGCCAAAAGCACATCCTGCCCCTAGTGCTCCACCCAGACAGGAGGCAAGGACCAGCTGGCCCAGAAAGATCCCCACAATGACAGCAGTTCCATCGGCACAGACCGCGCAGACTGCCAGTCAGCAGGCCAGGAAGAAGAAGAGGGCAGCCTGACGGTCTTCCCTCCTCCCACCGGTGTCGGTGCTGTCTCTTCTCGTTCACCATCCCCCGCCGGTTCTCTTCCACAGTGTGCTACTCCGGGCCTGCAGAGCCCACAAGTCCCCCCCGCTGTGTGCGCTTCTGGTACGTCAAGAATGCATCCCAGCGTAGGAGGAAAGAGACTTAGCCGTGAGGACAGCAGGTTCTGCCTCTCAGCCAGGTCACACAAGCACACACTATTGTTCTTGTTTAATAAAGAAATTTCCACTGCTGCATCCAGACCTCCAGTGAAGGGCGCAGTCAGGATTAACAAACAAGAATACAATAAGAATACAATAAGTGCACTCCTCGTGCACTCAGTTTGCTCCTGGGAATGCCAGGGTGTCATTGAAGCCCCACCTTGCTTTTGTGCCCAAGTTGGTTGGTTCATGCTCTCCCATTGTTCTTAAACCATTTTCTTCTTGTGAACAACAGCGGTTGCACTTGCTGCGTCTAGTTCGTGCCTTGCAGATTTATATGGACAGGACGAGGGGGTTTCGAAGGAGTGACCAGCTCTTTGTGTCCTATGCTAGCCCCTACAGGGGCAGGTCCATCACAAAGCAGCGGCTCTCCCACTGGATTGTGGGAGCACTTGTCCTGGCCTACACTTCTTAGGGCCTACGAGCTCCGGCAGGCCTGCGGGCTCATTCTACACGTGGCCTGACTGCATCCTGGGCCCTGTGTAAAGGGGTCTTGATTCAGGAGATCTGTGCAGCAGCAAGCTGGTCTTCACCTCTTACTTTTGTCTGCTTTTATAAGCTGGATGTCTCTGCTTTGAGCCTGGCTCATGCAGTAGTGAGTGCTGGGCCCACTTAGGGCAGAGGGCTGTTCCTTGAGTGCTGGCGGTTGATTGAGATAAGCATGTCTGGCAATATGGGAGTTTCGATATTCCATAGTGAGACATCGAAACGAATGCTAAGAATGAGAACTTTAGGCTACTTGCATAACCCCGGGTCTCAGAGTAGCATGAGTGAGATGTCTCACCAGACAGCCCTTCTTGAGTGAGAAGAGGTGCTTAGTTTGAGTGATGCTGCATGGTATAGCAGACTACTTAAGGGTAGGTGGTTCCACCTGATGCAGGCGTGTTGTGTGTTGTGTTTGCATTAGATATTCAATAGTGCCATGACTTCTCAAGTTGTAACAGTATCATTATTTTTCCTCAGATGCAGAGAACCGACTCTTGCCTGCACAAGGATGTTTACTGGTCATAGTAAACTTAGTATAATAAATATTCACGCAGCATTGATTGCAGCAGTACAGCACAGCTTTTCAACAATCTGCTCCTTTCCCTTTCTCCTTTCTAATAGAAACACTGTTAAAGAAGACAAAGTGAGACTACCATCAATAAAACACCTTCTTTCTAGTTAATTTCACTGTGAAGCATCTGCATGTACGTTCCATATGTAACATTCAGAGAACGCTTGTTAAAATGATACTGCCGTCTTTTTTCAGTCAGCATCCTGTCACTTGGACTATTGAGCATCCTGGACATCGGCCAAAACATTGACGTGATGCACAAGAAACCTAAAACTCACTGATGGCATCGTGTTGATATATAAAGTTAAACTCTTATTAAAGTTTGACTATAAGCTATATTCCATAGCGTTAAAACAAACTGTAGAGAGTTTTGGCAACATAAGACTTTAGTTTGTGTATGGTTATGTGTTTCCCATGCTTGGTCACTCCATGAATCAAAAAACTTGCTGATGTTGACATTAGTTGTCCCACAATGTTGGTCTCATTCCTGTTTGGTCAGATGGGTCTAACTAAATAAAAGTTTTTTCAGCTCTTTGTGTCTAAGTGGACACCCGGGATCTTTCTGCGTGGAGTTTGCATGTTCTCCCCTTGCAGCGTGGGTTCTCTCCAGGTTCTCTGGCTTCCTTCCACACAGTCCAAGAACATGCTGAGGTTAATTGGTGATTCTAAATTGTCCGTAGGTGTGAATGTGTGTGCTTGGTTGTTTGTCTCCAAGTGTAGCCCTGCGATAGACTGGCGACCTGTCCAGGTGTCCCCTGCCTTCGCCCTAAGTCAGCTGGGATAGGCTCCAGCTCCCCATGACCCCAGCAAGGATTAAGCGGTGCATAGAAAATGGACGGATGTGTCTAAGTGTTGGAGTTTTTGTTGTGCGAAAAACTGGTCATTTGTTAGTGGACTCCATTACTAAGCTAAGATTAGGGTTGCCTGCAATTGGTGCTATAGGGGATTGGAAGAAAGACATGAAGCAAGCATTACAGGAGCAAGCAGAAATGACCCACACTTTGTATTTTTCAGGAAGTCTCCCCAAGTGACCTGAATTACTCTACACTGAAATCAGTCCACAGCCTGTTAATGGCAACCAGGACAGCCAGGGAAGGGCTCAATATTTTAAGTTCCACTATAATCAGTTTACATATTGGCAGTAAAAAAGGAATCATTAATAAATATATGTTGCTTCACAGTCTTACACACAGTACCTTTAAGCTACATTTGCCACATGAACAGAATTTCACACCAACCTCAATACAATTTTAATTGAAGCCTGGTCACATGTTGAAGAAATCTTACCCATAGTGCTCATGCAAAGTTTGCTGTAGTGGGGTGCTTATTAGTATCCCGGTATACGATGAGCTTACCAACACAGAGCGTGAATCTGTGAAGGTAAGCTGACCCAGAACATTTGCAAAGGTGATTGAATCAAGCGGTCTGATAGACAGCCAATGGTAAGAGGATGAGGGGTCTGGCAGACTGTTACAAAAGGTAAGGGAATTATCAATAACAATGGTAAAGGAATAATGAGTGACACTAGAGGTCGGGGGTGTCTGTAGCAAAAGATGTGCCATTTGCTTCATCACACACTATGAAGTGATGCAAAAATAATTCATTTCTATGAGTCTGTAAAATATATGGTTTAAAAGTTTGGTGATGTAAAGCTAACTCATAGATCTAGTTGGTGAAGTGCTGTAACTGGAAAGCATCGCTTTCATCGAGGCAGCTGGGGGTATACTTATGTGTGAGTCAGTCATATTAGTACTTTGAGCTTATTTTTACACTATCCATCTTAGATCATTTATCCAAACAAGTGAATTAGCTGTCAGCTGCCAGCTTGTTAGCGGGTTTTATTTGTTCTGTTTTTACAGATGTGTGTAGTGTGAGAATAATCCAAGAGAAGTCGTGACTTAAAGATGCAGTGAGAAACTTGTGGTATTTTATCAACAGATCCAGACCTGAGCTGACTAACAGAAGCCATCTTTACAATTAGGCAGCCCTGTTTACTAGAAATTATGTCTCTCTACCCTCTAAGCATTGCTCTTGTTGCATTTTGATCATGTACTTGTGAATGGATCATGTTTTCTGTCACTATCGTAAGAGATCTTCATTAATTAACATACTTGGCAGGTTTCAAATATGTGAGTACATAACCAAGGTTATGTTTAGGCAATGGTAGCTCTTGGTAAAGATTGGGAAAAGGTTGATCATTTTAAGGTGTATTTATTGCCGAAGAGAACAGATTTGACACAGTACCTTAGAGTTGGGTGCTTTGTTCACTCTGAACACTTCAGTGCAGTTTGCAAATACAGTTCTTCATTTCTTAAAATAAAAAAATAATTCTTGGTGACAGGGTTGAAATGGGGCAATAAGTTGATGCAGTTTATTCAAAAGGTCTCATTTGTAGTGTGGACTCTGGTCTCGTATTTAGAGCAATAATAGTTTCCTCCATTTTGAACGCTATGTTCCTTCAAAGGTCAGTGCTGTCAAAGTCCAACAAAGTTAGACTTAACACACACACACACACACACACACACACACACACACACACACACACACACACACACACACACACACACACACANACACACACACACACACACACACACACACACACAAACACACAAACACATGCAAACTTTGCACACATGACAGAAGAAAGAAAACTCTTGAAGAGAGCAGCTGACAAAACTTTCATACTAGGAACTAATTCACACGATACTCCTTATGCAACACAGATGAAAGTGACAGCAGCTTTGTCAGTTATGCTTTGATGCATTTCTTTCTTTTTGGACCCTGGAAGAGCTGAGAAGTTGTAACATACTCACTTCAAAAGGGAGTGTTTTGGATATTTCCACCAATTCATGCTGTCAACAAGAATAAATTGATTAGCCACAACTTTAAAACTACACACCTAATTTTGTATAGGTCCACGTTGTGCCACAAAATAGCTCAGAGCTTTTTGGGTGTGGATACAGGGCCTTTGAAATAATTGAAAAACACAACATATATTTCAATGCTTTAAAAATGCTTTGTCATTTCCAACAAAAAAGTTGGTCACATTTCATTTTTGTCCAATGTTACTCAATAGTGCATTTGTTAGGGACTATTTTTAGTGATGGATTAATAATCCACATTTGGTGCTCTAACGTGTCAGCTGGTGTAAGCCTTTGGTTCACTAATGAGTTTTTATTAGTTTCTCCAACAAGAGAGCACAGAGACTACATGGAACCGTGAATGCACACAATCCATTGGACAAATGAGGCTGATTTCCAATTAGAAAAATGGAGACTATCATCTGTTTTGTCCCCTAAAGCTAACTGGAGAGCCCTCAGTAGAGGGACATAGTTGCCCAATGTATGCATGTTTACCTGATTCTGTGTTTTGCTGTAAGCCTACTTGAGGGTGAATTTGCCTTGATGTTGCCTAAAAATGATAGATAATGTAACAAGAGCTCAGTCTGTCATGTAACACAGATATTTTGCTTGGAGGGGAAGCATTTTGCTGTAATTTATGCCACGGCTAGGCACCTAAGATGTATGATCATGAACAAATGCATATTCTGTACATTTCCCATTTACAGAATATCCTGGATTCATTATGTCCCATATTTGTTTATTCTCATCGCATTTCAGAGGCATTTGAAGACATTTTTGAGTTGTCAAATGTCACTAATATGGTTTACTATCTGATTGTAATAAAAAAAACTATGTGTTTATCTTACACTTTTTCCAAATTACAATGGATCTTGTGATGATTTAAGACCTTCAGTGTGACCTTGACCTTTGTCTCAAGGTTATATGTTACACTACCAGTTTATAGGCCGTCAATGTCTTCCAAAGCTAGCATACAAACTTATATCTTTTTGAGCATTTTCAGTCATACAGAGCTGTGTTGGGAAATGTGACCTTTGACTTCTGTAGTAGTCACCAATGCATGTATTGACCCCAAAATCTGACCACTTCGAGATGGGACCATACCGGGGTCATATAGGATGTTTCAGGTTCAAACTCCTCCCCTGTAAAGTGCTAGACTGTGAATAGACAAAAAAAACAAAACAAAACAAAACATGCGCGCGTACACACACACACACACGCAATCACACGGGCCCATTGATGGGCAATTATAAAAATGTAAGGCAAAAATAGTGTAATGAATTCAATACTGCATGCAAAAGATGCCGACAGCTAACCAACCACCTGTCTGATGCCTTGACTTAAATTGAAAGACTGAGTGATCCTGCAACAGAGTTTGAAAAGTTCTATGACTCTGGGGTTTATGAAAAGTTGTTCTCCTCAGTCCCCTGAAAAGTCAACATGTTTTAGAGTCTGCGGCGGTTTTCTCTCTCATCATTGCATCATTGCCGTCACACATGCCCTGAGGGTTACTGGCTCAGCTTGCTCTTCGTCCTGCCCAGCAGCATGCACATGCACACATCGTCTGATGGAATGGCAGGATAGCTCGGTGGGCTGACCTTTACAGGCATACAGCCCTGAGCTGAGGCTTCCTGCCCCCAGGCTCTGTGATTCATCTTAACTACTGATCGCTTCTGTTGGGGGGGGGGGCGACTGAAATGACGATGCTGCTCTGCCCCGAAATAAAGGCACAGTATGTAAGATTTGCATTGTGCAACAGTTCAGAATGACCTTTAAACCAAGCAAGATAATTACTAATTCCTTAAATTTACTTTCTGAAATGTTTACTAATGCTGGAACACAAACTATTTTATTTTTGGCTTTGGGAAACTAACAATCCTTGTCAAAAGGTGAGGACGACACCAGAAGCTAGCCACTAGCAAGACGCTTCCTTTAGATCGCCAGTGTAATTAGTGAGGGCTCCTGTTTTCTGTTGTGAGAATATGACTTTGCTGCAGGGTTGGTATGTCTAGCCAAATTGTACGGCCCAGAGGTAATTGTATGAGTTGAGTTTAGACCTTGTACTTTGAGCGAATGCTGATTCAGAGTTTTCCAAGGTTGTTTTTAAACTGTTAAACTTTGTATATATCAAAATGCATTTTTAAACTTTTTTTTTTGCAGTACAAGAACAGCATATTTCAAGCCATTGAATATATTTACGTTGTGTAATTGCCTCTCTATAAACTGTATTCACCAGAGAAGACAAGAAAAGTCAGAGTTGACCTGCACAAGTTTCTGAAGGTTTTGCTGTCACGGAGGAAATAAATTTATGAGGATTGAAAATAAGGTCATAGTGCATCTTTACTGTATAAATGTAGCAAGTCTGGAAGACTGAGCAATGTGCATCAAGTCTGAAGTGGACCAAGGGCATGCTGCTTGTTTATTTTTTGTACGGATTGTGCACTGTAAATTTAACCCCCAGGGTCAGACCGTGAACAACGAGCTCTACTGTAACATTCTGAGACACAGTTTGGTGCAAATAACCTGAACTGTGGTGTATGCCATCGTATCAATGCACAGTTGCTCACAGCAAGTTGAATAGACAAGCATTCTTTGGCTGCACCAACACAATCATCGCTCTCCATCTGCCCCACCATACTTGACTCCTTATACCTTCTCCCTCTTTCACAAATTTCAACTGAAGATGAAGGTAGTGCTGGATGCATTTACAGAACGGGACTTCCAGAGAACATTTCTTTTATGTCAAAGAGGAGATTACACTATTTACTTCCTCTTAGAAATCCATGACAAAAAGCCACTTCTGGGCAAGTATCAGTTATCCAGGTGATGGTGCTGCTGTCTCCATCTCTTTCAGGAAGAAGACACTGTGTCTATGATTAACAGCTTGCAGCCAAATCGTTAACATGGCAGCCAACTGTGAGACCAGGACTCTCCATCATCTTTCATTTATGGGATCATTTTACATGTAAATATCTCTAAATTCACATACACCCATTGTTGTTTTTAACTCATGCATTTGGTGTGATTATGTGCATTAGTGCTGAAATTACAAAACAGGAGTATAGCTGCAGAGCAAAAGCTTGGAAATGTCTCTGAAGTGACTGCTGGTTAACATATAGTTTTAATGAATCATTTTCCAGTCACTATTTCATTCTCATTCTGTTGTCTGACAACAGAAACAGAAAAAAATATGTTTCTGTGCTGATGGATTGTAAGACATTCAAAATATAACCTGGATTACTAAATACTGATTTCACTAAGCAAAATATGGATATATGCGGATGCAAGTAATCATGACATTAAAAGCCTGCTGCCAGTGGAGGCGGTTAATGGGCATTCAGTGTCTGAGCAGTGAGGACTATTTCCACATGTGGTCTGTACACAGTATAAATAGAACAGTAGATGAGCAGTTAATTGTGCAGGGGAAACATAGAGAAAACTTAATTATTATGTGTGGATTTGATTTTTATTTTTATTTTATTTTTTTAAACAATTGGCCCGTCTAGTGTCAACAACCAGTTTGCTTCTCTCTAATTATTTCTGTCAGGCGTTGAAGCTCAAGCTTCCCTCTGCCCATCAGCGCACAGTGAAGATTGAGCAGCTCTTCCTGATCACACATCTTCATGAAGCAGGTTTCTCATTTACGTAAGCCACAAAAATAAGTTCTCAGAAAAGAATTAATGTTGGACAGAACTTGATATAGAATTATATATAATTATTATATTCTGTTTTCCACTCTTGAATACCAAGTTTTTGCTCGTATATTTCTGTCTTGCAGTGCTTAGTGTCTTTCATAACTGGTCTGCACTGTTGAACTATGGTAAGCAGGCACTGTTGGCCATCACTCGGCTGCAGCACAACACAGTAGTCGTCATTCTAATACTTCCATACCTAAACTACATTGGTTGCTCTCCACCAAGCCACTGGTGCCTCTAAAAAGTCCCTTTGGCACCATGTTTGCGTTGTGGAGCAAATGGAAGGAACTCCTGGAGAACTACAAGCAAGGCAAAAGAGGACTTACCTAAAACCTCATGCTGAACAACCACTGCTCCTCCAAACAAATGTGCAATCACTGAAAACTGATGAGCTCAGATTAAGGTTAACATAACTGGAAATTAGACACAACTGAGCCAAAATATTCCCAGAAACATCGCTGTCAACCAGCGTGCTTGACTCAGCAATGCTACCACTGCAGACATTGCACATTTACTGACAACACCACTGGTAAAGGTAAAGGATGAGGTGTGTGTTACTGTGTAGTGTGGAGACGTACAGTCTACCAAGGGAATTAAGTACTGTGTTTGCAAAACTCTGTCAATCCCACCACACACTGATTCATCACCAGCACTTGGTTTACTTCATCAGCACTCAGGAAACCACACACCCTGATACACTTTTACTGGCTGCAGGAGACCAATGCGATATACTGGCTGGCTTCCAAAATATCCCCAACATTTAATTATCTAAGGTGGAGAGGGTCCACACCTTTTAATTCCTTGGCAGTACAGCACAAGGTTTCTGGAGAATTTAGAACTTCCCAGTATGTTTGGTTCCATCGATGGAAAGCATGTATAAATCAAAGCACCTCCAAAGGTGACTACCGATGATGGAGAATCTCCTTACACAGTCTCTCCTTATACTCCTATAAACTTTGCTTTAAGCACCATTTGTTTTACAGACAAATGGCAACATATGGACAGTCCATGCGGTTCCTTGCAAATTTTGAGGGGGATGGTGAAATGTATGTCACATGTACCCTTGTGAACGTGGACGCATGAATGTATTGTCCTTTTGAAGACGAACGACATTCAGCATGTCACCAAGGATTCCCAGCAATGTCTAGGTTTATGTATCATAGGAAGCATTGTGCTCAACTGTGTACCACACTGCCACAGACAGTTGAGGTCTGCAGAGGTAAAAAAAGTACAAGGTCAAGTGGTAAAGGTTGCGTCAGGGCAACACCTACCATATTCACAGGTCGTCTACCACTGGAGAATCTGTACAAGAGCCTGCAGCATCATCAAAGACCCCACCCACTCCTAACACCTGCTTTTCACACTTTTATGCCCTCTGACAGGAGGTACAGAAGCGTGAAATGCAGGACCAGTAGACTGAAGGACGACTTCTATCCCTCAGGCCATTAGGCTGATCAATGGAGTTATTTTATTTCATTTTTATCTTATCTTATCTTGTTGCACTGCATTCTTTGCACTACCACTTTAGCTCTGGATCTGGGGAACACTGTCCCATTTCACTGTGTACTGTATGGCTGTATGTAGTTGAAATGACAATAAAGCCCTTTGAATCTGAATCTGAATCTGAATCTGAGTGCTGCTTCCACTTGTCAACTCTAACCCACGTCACCATACAGGAAGCTTCCTTCTGCTTATTTCTTCTTATTTCAACATATTGTTTTATCTCGTGTTTTCTTTTGATTAATGGTGTTCAGAATGGATGGAAAAGGAAGAATTTCATTGTAGGAAAACTCTGACTCTTTGTCTTGACATAGCAACTTGCCATGAAGAATTACATGGAATAAAACAACTTAGTTATGGGATTAGTTGCACATCATAAAAAGCGCAAGTCATAAATCCCTTCATTAATTAAAGCTGCAAGCAGCGTTGGTCGGGTCCTCGGTCTGCGTTGGACCCTCATGCCCGTCTGACCTCCATTTTGACAATTTATTCAACTTCACTACACTCTGACATACTAATAGGCAATTTTCATAGTGTTGCTATCTGCTACGATTTTAGAGATATGTAGCTTTAAGTTGAAGGAGCCATTTTTCTCTCTCTGCTCAGCCTCAGACTGTCAGTGAGTCACATGAGCAGCTGCACTGAGCTGTCAATCAGGCCCTGAGAGACTGTCACTCTCCTGAGAGAGAATGAATTGAAATGAAATGAAAAATGAAATGAAATGAAAAATACTTTCTTTATCCCAGAAGGGAAATTCAATATTGTAAAAGCTCACTTTTTTTTTTTTT
>NW_007579471.1:162141-171594 GCF_000690725.1 Stegastes partitus | reverse complement strand
AAAATCAGGAGACAAACATCATAAAACATCAGCATCTTTTATTTGTTTTCTGGCTTTCAATGTTGAAAAATGACAAAAAAAACGACATTTATTTATTGAAAATCGGTTTATTACACGACAGCATAACACACTGATGGCAGCAGTTTGTGATCGTCGCTGAACCTTCACACAGTGTTGAGTTTGACACATAAATGGAATTCAAGCACAGCAGAGCAGTACGATGAAGATTTATATATATTTATATTACAAAAACAGGTTTTACACTTCACTTGGTCCTAAATATGAATGTGTGGATACGTATATGTTAAAAAAACCAAACAAACTGGAACGTCTGGCTGGTGTGAGAAATAAAATATTCTGCCTCAGTTCTCTGCTGAATTCTGGAATTAATGATTTTTTTTATGATTGTCTTGAAGTCGATTCCACTTAATTCTACTAAACTCAGGCAAAAGACAACAAACTAAAAACCTTGTTAATCTTTAACCCTTAAAAACTAAAAAACAATCTGTTGTTCTGTGTTTTGCAGCAGATTTAAAGTGTTTTCAGTCTCATTCAAAAGTCAGAATTAGAATCCAACATTTTAAAATCTCATTGATTTCATCATCTGTGAAGAAAAAAAAGCAGGATTTCAATTTATTTTTTTGCTTTTCATGAAATTACAGGGAAAAAGAGGAAATATGTGATAACTCAGGATGGGAATAAAACATTTTCCATCAAAAGAAGAGAAAAACGGGGATTTCTTTGTCTTTGACTTGCAGTCCGCTTCATTTTCTGGGCATAAGACTTAAATCCGAGCAAACTTTAAACATGTTGATGTGACTGATCAGCTCCTCGTGTTCGGAGGCAGATCCAAGTTCTACCTGCTCAGGTGTTTGTCTGGCAGCTACAACCAGAACAGTGATGGACCGTTTCATTCAAACATGATGATTTTATCTCTAAACAAAAGAATGACTGAACTTGGTACGAGGACTGGAGGTCCAGAGGCTCCCGGCTTCACTGACTGCTGACAGTTCAATACACTGGGACAGGAAATGAAACGACTGCAGAGACACAGAACGAGAGACAAAAGGTCTGCAGGCAACACAATACAAGACTTCAGACACAAAATGACCACAAGGAGACGCATTATGACTGCAAAGAGAAGTAAAATGACCACAAGGAGACAGAATGACTGAAAAGAGACACGAAATGACTCTAAAAAGACAAATTGACCAGAGTGACACAAAGCAACTCTAAAAAAGCGACACACAACGACTGCAAAGAGACACAAAACGACTACAGAGTGATGAACCCAGTGAATGTGGATAAAAACAATCCAGTCGGCAAAGTCTGAATTAAATACACTCAGATGTTTTGCTCATAAAATCAACATGCTCGGGTGAAAAATGTCCTTAAATAATTACAAATTCTGATCATCTTCAGACTAATATCAGAAGAAAAAAAAGATGTTTAGAATCAGTAAAAACCAAACAGCTGTTTCCACACGTGATCATTGATCTTAAGACAGATTCAAATTTGACAAAAATAAATCATCAGATATAGAAGATGTGACTGATTAGAGTGTTCAGAGTTAAAAACAACAAAGGCGACACTTTAAAATGAAACCTGACACTAAACTCTTACAACATTTATAAAACTATTTTTAAAAGGCACATTTTAGCGTTGATATGAAACAGGAAGTAGAAAAGTGTTCAGGGAAAAAAACACAGAAAGTCATTTGATTTTTTTTTTTTACTATTTGACAAGAACGACAAAGAATGATGGCAAAAAAAAAAAATGTTCCAGTAACTCAAACTGCTCTGATCCAGGCTAAACTGGTGGCAACTGGATGCAAATACAAAGAGATTCAACAGCAGGAATAAAGTTTTTACTGAAGCAGCAGCTTCCAGGACTGAAAAATGAAGCTCGAGTCAAAAGCTGCAGTTCCTCTAATGTCCACTGGAGGCTCCACAGTGAGTCACTTCCAACAGACCTCCGTGTTAAAACTTTACAGCAAAACTAACGTGTTTACAGCCTGCTGCAAAAAAAACTCTGTTGGTCTCTGAAGCTGATTTCATGGCGGCCGTACAGAGTGTGAATCTTTATAAAACGTAACCGTTTAAATTGTATTAAGGCTTAAAGTTCTGCATAATTGTTCTGTTCATTTTCTATACGCCTCGCCATGAAACACATCCTGCTTCATCATTTAATTCCCTCTAAATAATTTTACCAAGCAGACAGTGTTGAAGGAGACTTGAAACTAGCAACAGAGACCACAAACTCATCAGGAAGCTGTTCAGTGACATAAAAAAATCAAGTAAGAAGTCGGTTTATTTTCTCATAGACTTCAATACAATCAGATCTGCAGATGCGTCGCCCCCTGCTGGCTGTTAGACAGACTGCAGCTTAAGACTTCACTGTTCAGACCTGAAGGCTTCATCCGTCTTTTATATACAAAACATAGTCCAGCAAGGAGAAAACTGAATAGCGCCTTCTGCCGGACATTTCAAATCATCACACGGACTGGAACAAGAAATCATCATCAGCAAAAAAAACTTCTTCATGAACAACAGGAACAAACAGTTTGACTTCAATTACAGGCGTAGAAACATTTAGAACACATGCGTTGGTCCTTCCAATAAAAACATGAAAGACTTTTACAAAGTTTTCAAGGATTTTGCAAAACTGCTGGTACATTTTCTCACACAAGAAGCATTTCCTTCTTTTTCTGAATCTACTGCAGAGAACACAGCTGGATCTGTTTGTATTCTGTGATAGTTTCAATTTGCATCTTCTGACTGAATTTAGTGTTTCCATAAAGAAAAGCACTTCCACCAAATTCATGCAGAAAGTGAACAAGCTGTTGCATAAATTTTGACCATAATGCAGGAGAGGAAGCGTCATGTTTCCCTGCCACCAATATTCAAATGAAATCCTGATTAATTTATTGCTGACTACTTGCACTGATAGTCTCTGTCTATAAAACTAGTTTTGTGTTAGATGCAGTAGTAACATCTGCAAAAAAAAAAAAAAACTGTGAATAAGACGACAGATTTTATTTGTGGAATATTTCAGCACACATTTAACAGGTACGCTGTAAACAACAAAAATAAGTCATGTTCTAGTTTCCTGAAACTGCCATAAAATAATAAAAAACAACTGTCCCATTAAAAACACTAATGTTCCATGATTGTGTAGAATTTTTGGGCTTTGTTTTTTTTTTTTATTTACATGTGTGAAAACAATGAAATTACCTATAAAATGATTGAACAATGCTGGAACACAAATTATCATATGTTTGATGTAAAAAAAATAAAAATCAAGTTTATGTAAAAATGTCAAAGAGCTAAAACTAGTAATTCAGCTTAAAATTTGCAAGAATCTCTTTTTTTTTAAAGATCATATCAGATTTTTTCATTAAAAATCTTAAGAATTTGACAGAACTTTAAGGTTAAAACAAGTAGATCCATCTAATAAAATGAACAGATTTACCGTTGTATGACCATCCATCCATCATCTCTACACCTTAATCCTGACTAGAGGGGTGGAGTCTATCCCAGCTGACTCAGGGTGAAGGCAGGTTCACCTGGACAGGTAACCAGTCTATCACAGGGCTACACTTAGAGACAGACAACCAAGCACGCTCACATTCACACCTACGGACAATTTACAATCACCAATTAACCTCAGCATGTTTCTGGACTGTGGGAGGAAGCCGGAGAACCCAGAGAGAACCCACGCTGCACGGGGAGACCTTTTGTCTCTACAAAAACAATCTACAGTTAATTTTAGTGAGTTGTTGTCCATAACTTTACCATCCATCTATATACATATAGATGGATAGTAAAGCAATACATCTTAGTTTTTGCTGCTTTTGTAATTTTATTGATTTCTATTTCAAGAATGTGGAAAAAAAGGTTTAAAAAAAAACAAAAAAAGGGGGATATTCTTTAAAATTACATTATTTTTTTTTTATCAGTGTATCAGGATATAAATCTGAGCTGTCAGGAGGCTTTTAGGGTCACAGCAGGAAAATAAAATGTGTTTTTCAATTTTTGTGCAACGTGAGGAGGCAAAGATGTGCGATAAATATTTAACAAACTGAATTTTGTGGGACGCCTTCCTCGTAATTTGTGACTCCTCAGGTTTATCTTGGGACCACACGAAGGGTCCCGACGTCAACAAAGACCCAGTTTAACCGTTAAAAGAATCCATCACATGAGTGTTACGACTGACTTCTGTTTGTCAAAGCAGACAGAATGGGTTCATTAGTTTTATGACACTGACGATAAAGCAAAGCTTCGACTCCACGCGTTTCTGAGTCACTGCATCGATTCAAATGTTAAAAAACAAACGTTACAGCAGAACATTCAGTGGTTTGACGGTTTTAGTGTCTCTGTGGAAATTTTACCTCTACAAAAAAACAGGAGCCTGTTTCTGTATTTTTACGTCACAAACTCAAAGCTGGATGCTCTGCACTGGGATTGATTGATTATTGGCTGACTGATCACTTCAGAGCCCTCAGCACTGGGAAACATTGACTAAACGCATTATTTAAAAAGACTTTAAAAGGATGTCGACTCTGCAGCCCCGTCATCCGGTGTCACGTTAGAAGAATAGTGCGTAAAGCAACCGGTGGCCTCAGATCTATTCGGCGTTGTTGGCCTCGTTGGTCAGTTTCTCTTTCTCTGCCGCAGGCTCCACCGCCCCGGTGCCGCCATTACTGGGCGGCGCCTTCGGGTTGTTCGTGAAAGGAAACCCTTTGGTCTTCCAAAATAGGCCAACGTCAGCGAGAAACGCAAACATGGCCAGGAAACCAAACATCTGGAGGAGGAGAGGAGGAGCCAATCAGCTCAGAGGAAACAGGCAATAACACCTGAGAGCTTCTACACCTGCCAACCAGGTAGGGAAGGAAAGGAGGAGGCAAGGAAGGGAAAGAAATGAGTGTGTAAAGAAGAAAAAGAGAGGAAGAGGTAGGAAAGAAAAGCAGGAGGCAGTGAAGGAAAGAAAATGAGAGAAGAGGAGGAAGGAACGGAGGCAGTAGGAAAGGACGGCAGTGTGTGAACAGATGTTTTCTCACCACAGCGCTTATTTCCAGACTTGTGCCGCTGTTGTTGGCGGCAAAGACGATGGAGGAGATGAACAACAAGGCAGCGATTAGAGCGCTGTAACAAAAGTCCTGCACAAAAAGAAGAGAGATTAAGAAGATGAGCAGCCGAGGACAGATTTTTAATAATTTGGATTACTTTTTGAAAACAGCCTCTGAGGTGCTGCCTTGACTTTAAACATCACAGCTTTTAATGATTCACTTCAGGATGTTTTATGGCTACAGTTCAAAAATGCTGTTAAGATAATATCAGAGGAGATATGAGAACAAGCCAAAGCCACGTCCACATTCACCATCATTCTGAGCATTTTTTTCCTCAAAGTTTGAACCTCTTAATTCAATTTTTTATTTTTTTTTTTTACATTTTTCTTTTTATCTTTGTTAGTATTTAAACAAACAAAAAAACTATTTCTCCCTAAAATAAATTAATTATCACAAAAAGGTTCGGAAGATGCACCTAAAATCAGGTGCTGGTGGAAAGTTAAGACATTAAGTTATTAAGACAGTGCAGCTAAGTTAATGGGCCCTGCATATAAATAACAGTGACATATTGTGTAAATGCACTAAAAGCCCCTTTTATTGTCTGGTCATTTATTTCTAATTATTTAATTTTATTTATTTAACGTGAATTTTCAGCTCAGGGATCAATGAACTCCTGATGTTTCTCTCGCTGCACTGACCGCCTGCAGCCTGCAGGGGGCAACCTGCACCTCACAGCTGCCGGGAATCCGCCACCGGAAGAAGAAGAAGAAGAAGAAGAAGAAGAAGAAGAAGAAGAAGAAGCTAAGCTAAACCGCTAGCTGCTAAGCTAACGGGCTGCCTCCCTGCAATCTGTGGGTAAAACGACACCTTTCATTGCGGATTAATGAGCAGGTGACACCGCTACGATGCCGTGGAGGTGCTGCGTCCCCGGATGTAAAGGCTACGACGAGGCCAAGTCCATGGGAGTCGTTTTTCACGGTCTACCGACCAGAGACCCGCAGCGCTGCCGGACATGGCTGAAGGCGATCCAGAACCCGCGGTTCGACGAGAACACCCCGGTGTCCAGGTACAGCGGAGTCCGAGTGTGCAGCCTGCACTTCACCGCCGAGGACTACGAGGAGGACTTTCGGGCTAAAATACTCAACATTGCGCCCAAACCGATGCTGAAGGGGGGCGCGGTGCCGTCGGTGTTCCCCGGGAGACAGAGCGGTGAGCCCCGCCGCGCCGACACATCAGCTCCGGCCCCGAAGAGACAGAGAGCTCCGGTAAGTGATCGGTCCAGATGTGGGTCAGTGGAGCTTCTCCAAGTCTTTATTTTTTAACACTTGTGCGCTTCACACGTGGTTCGTTCACTAGACTGGAATGCACTCGCACACAGATCAAGCGTTGGTTCTCTTAAAGTTCCCTGAAAGCTGTCAGAGGCACAAATAGTCGTTCAAACACTCGTACAGGCGTCCTGCAGCTCTCCTAAACATCCGAGTGACAACCAAAAGATCCTCCACTAAAGGGTAGGAAAGTAGGAAAGGACAGAAGTGTGTGAAAAGAGTAGCTAGGAAACAAAAGGAGGAGATAGTAAATGGATGGAGCTTGTAAACAAAGAAAGAAAAGGAGAAGATTGAGAAGGAAAAAAGTGTGTGACCTTGGAAAGGAAAGGAAGAGGAGGAGGAGAAGCTCGTAAATTAGGCAAGAAAAGGAGTAAATAAAGGAATGAAGCTTGTAAACTAGGGAAGGACTGGAGGAGGCAGTGAAGGGAGTCTTTAAAACAGGACACTAAATAAGGAAATAAAGAAAAAAAAAGCTTGTAAACTAGGAGAGGAAATGAAAAGTTAAAGAAGGAAATAAGTGTGATGAGTAGGAAAGAAGAGAAGATGGAGAAGTAAAGAAATGAGGAGTTAACGAAGGAGATAAGTGTGTTGGATAGGAAAGTAAAGGAGATGATGGAGAAGGACAAAAAGCTTGTGAACTAGGAAAGGAAAGAGAAAAGAAGTGTGAAAATGTTCCATCTAGTCCACAGTAAACTTAATAAACTTCTGAATTACAACATGGACGTGGCCCACTGGTCATCTGGAGAGAAAGCCAACTTGAGAACTATTTAAAAATCTTGTTTGTTTGTTTGGTAACATTATCTTTTAAGGTTTTACGAGTCAGTGTGACGTATTGGGCAGATTTTAGTGTAAATACAAGTTAAGCATCCATCAGTTTGCTGCCACGTTTCTGTGATGATGAATTAAAGTCTTAGTGAACTGTCGCTGGGATGAATTCCTTCGGTAACCTGCTGCTGCCTGTTTTCTGTCTCACGTCGTTGTCATCAGGCGAGCATTTCGGCTGCAGGCAGCTCCACACAGCCGCCTCCGGCAGCCGGCTCCGAGGAGAGCTTCTGCATCGTGGTGTCGGTCGACCCTCAGGACGACAGCTTCCACTCAGAACCGGAGTTCAGCTCACTGATGGCGCCTGACGAGTCGGACGAAGACGCCGACAGAGACTGCACAGTCGTTGACAGCCGTAGCCTGATGGAGCTGTTCAGGAGGTGTCAGACGTGCGGGCAGCCCATCGCCGGAAAAGAGGTTTTCCACTCTGGAGTTCAGATGAGGGTGAAGTGGAGCTGCCACAGTGGGCACGCTGGTACCTGGAAGTCCTCACCTCGCCTGAGAGACACGCCTCCATGAAGTCAGCCTGCTGCTCCTGTTTACGCTGGATGAACACTTTCGCACTTCAAGGAGTAAGAATCCAAGAAAATCATGAAGTCCTATCAGCAGACGCAGGCTGACTGATGAGCCGACGGCTGGAGGACACGTTGAAGAGCATCTCGGCCGATGGACACAGCTGGAGGGTGCAGGTTTGTGAGGAATTATTTCATCAGTGGACGTTAAGGCAAAGTAGTCGGTTGTTCAAGATTAAGTTTTAATTATGACTTTACAGATGTCATCCCCGTAGCTCCTACATAAAATGCTACTTTAATTGACTGTAATACATATTAAGACTGAAACCCTGCAGTGTTATGAATGATGGAGAATAACCTGACTCATGTAAAAATAATCAATTATGGAACGAAACCTAAATATTATAAATATTAAGGCCTAGCTCCTACAGCAATAATAATTATAGATGAAAAAATGACTACTTTAGAGCTAAAGTTATGACCCCACAGAGTTAGACACTAAAACTCAACTAATCTTTCAAGCAAATCAGAGCTGGTCGAGCAGAAGGCCCCTAATGATCTGAGGTAAAAATAACCCGACGGCAGCATCCTTACCATCCGCTGAACAAGCAGCACACACGTTAAAACACTTCTCCAGCTAAGTTGCGTTGCTTTGACTGATGCTCTGTGAAACTAACACGGATGAGATGTCAGCTTTACCATCCAGAGTCGAGCTGCTGTTTATCTCTTTGGGCGGTTTTTCTACCTCCTCCTGCAGCAGCTTCACACCACACCAGGTGGCAGCATGACTCTTTAGTTTGTAGTCCACCAGCAAAACCTACAAGAAAATGTTCAGATTTCTAGCCAATGTCTCCTCCTGAGGCAGAGAAAAGCCTGCTATAGACACAACAACTAGACCCTCAAAGATAGTAAAAGTAACAGACATAAATCCACTAAATGACCAAACCACCCCATTTCTTTTATAGATTATTCTAACAAATGTGACTTCAGTCGCAGCCTCAGTGTAGCAGAAATATTAAAGCTGCCTGTCAATGTGTGGATTTCCAGAAACTCTTCATCAAACTGAGGTTTAATGTGTTTCGTAGGTGACCGAGGACTGTGTGAGCTGCTGGACTGAATTATGAAGACGGATGTCCAGAACGCAGCAGAGGTCAGCGCGAGAGTTTCCCACTGAAGCAGCGCCGCACAGTCAGAATACATCTGTACACTGGAGGACTTTCAGCTTCCTCACAT
The DNA here is from genome assembly GCF_000690725.1 of Stegastes partitus. Taxonomy (NCBI): domain Eukaryota; kingdom Metazoa; phylum Chordata; class Actinopteri; family Pomacentridae; genus Stegastes; species Stegastes partitus. Next base: position 162,634 of record NW_007579471.1, on the reverse strand, counting down.
CAAAGCTGAGAGTCAAGAGAGGAGGAATGCTTGGCTGTCAATCGAATGCAGGGCTTACAACCAGGTGATTTGAAGCTCTGACGTAAAGATGGCCTACAAGCAGTGGTGGATGACGTGTAAAATCTTTGTCTTCTCAGTTCAGTGCAGAAAAAAAATATCCAACAAGTTGGTGAAGTTCAGACAAGATTGAGACAAAATTCAAAGAGCCAGCAGCCCTCCTCCGGCTCTGCACTGCGACTCTGATCCCCGCTGAAGTTTGAAAACTGCTATTTACAGAAATACTGAAGTTTTCCTGAATACAGTTCTGATGGTAAAATACACCAGTTGTGCTGCTGAGAGTCACGGTGACGTTACTGGAATAAAGGATGGACCTACATGTGTTTTTTGTGGCTTTACTTCATGTAAGCAGTTCGTCATTTACAGTTATTCTGGGTCACTTCGTAGGAAATCAACTAAATGTGACAAAGTTCCCTTCGAACCGCCTCAGAATCAG